>NW_025536101.1:45000-69070 GCF_020615455.1 Coregonus clupeaformis | reverse complement strand
GGGCTGCCGTATCTTAATCAATTATTAGACCTGGAATATCCTGGTGAACCTCTCTCTATATGCCAACAACCTTCAGGTGACTTCAAACTAACCAAGTTTTAAAAAACTTCTTATTTTTATTTTCCAATAACCCCCCATATTCTACAGTCTTCTGTTCCCTTCGGGTTAAAGGGACATGCTACCTAAAACGTCCCGGGCTGGTGTGAGGGTTACGCTTATCTTTACACTCAAAATATCCTTTGTGTGCAGTTTGAGGCATACCAGAAAGGGGTGACCCCAGGGCCACCCTCGCCAGATTGCACTGGCATACTCGGGGCTGGGTGGCGTTTTTCTATAGTGTGATACTTAATCCTTTGTATTAAATGTTTTGTATACTTATCCAAAAACAATCGCCAACTGTCATCTGTTAATCTCCATACGGGTCTTCCTCCCCGGGTCTCCTTCAAATGTTGTGTGGATGCAAGAGTAATATGTTTGTAAGGTCATCTACAAATCTGGAGATCAAACTCTTGGGAGTCAAGAGCGAGGTTCATAAAATCAGTTCCCGCAGTTTATTATACCTCAAAAATGTGGTATATTTACTTTTTGTTATCCAGTTATCATATTGATGATATTTCCCTCATTTCAATGTGGCAAAGTATTATTGATATGAGGGTCTGCAGTAGTATTAATGCCTTTCTCTTTCCAAAATAAAAATTTTTTCTTTTGGGGGACTGTTATTAAACCGGATTACCTCTCGGAGACAGAATTTTTCCTTTTATAACCACATTTTTATTTTTTTTTTATTGCCTATAATCGTGTAGGGTTTAGTTGTTGATGAAAGAAGTGCTGAAGAGGGGTGTTGTGTAAATCTTGTTCAATGGCGAGCCATTAAGGGTGGAAAAGGATTACCCCGCCATAGTATACACCTGCCAATCAACCAGTTCTCTACCTCTAGCTGACCAATAATAATGCTGGGAAATGCAGCAGCTCAGCCCACCCTAATTCTTTAGCTTGATTCTATGTTTTATGTTCTATCCCCACTTTTCTCCCAACACAAAAAGCAAATAATGAATCCAAGATTTAAAAAAAAAATTTAGTTAAAAATATAAACAGATTCTGAAAGAAATAAAAGGAATCTGGGGAATTAGCAACTCATTTCACCAATTACTGACCTATATATGAGCAACTAGCTCTCCAGATCTCTTATGCTTCAACTTCTCTATCATCTCATAGTTCAATTTATATTTTAGTCCTTTGAATACCACTTCCTAATATTTAATTTTGTCTCTTGTGATTTTAATTATATATTTAAGAACTGGGTTTATAAGTCGTCTCTGATACGTCTGCTAAATACATTATAAATGTAAAATTAATCACCTTTTATCATAATTCCCTTTGATCCCAGTTTATACGGTGGACCCAGAGGGTTCTCCAGTTTATATAGAGTACCCAGAGGATCCTCCCAGTTTATAGAGTGACCCAAATCCTTTTTAGTGAACCCCAGAGAGTCCTCCAGTTTATAGGTGGTTACCCCACCCGGAGTTCTCCAGTTTATAGGTGGACCCAGAGAGGTCCTCAGTTTTGGTACCCGGGTTCCCCCCAGTTTATGGTGACCCAGTTCTCCATTTAACTACCCAGGGAGTTCTCCAGTTTATGGTGACCCAACCCAAGAGAGTTCTCGGTTTATGGTGGACCCAGGGAGTTCTCCGTTTATGAGGTGGACCCAGGGAGTCCTCCAGTTTATGGTGGACCCACTGAACTTCTCCAGTTTATGGTGGACCCAGACCCAGGAGTTCTCAAGTTTATGGTGGACCCAGAATCCTCTTGTATGGTGACCAGAAGTCCTCCCAGTTTATGGTGGACCCAGAGAGTCTCCGGTATATGATACCAGGGGAGTTCTCCAGTTTATGGTGACCCAGGGAAGTTCTCCAGTTTTGGTGAACCAGGAGTTCTCCCAGTTTATGGTGGACCCAGAGTTTCTCAGTTTTGGTAGACCCAGGGTTCTCCCAGTTTATGGTGGACCCAGAGATAGTTTATGGTGACCCAGGAGTTCTCCAGTTTATGGTGGACCCAGACCCAGAGAGTTCTCAGTTTATGGTGGAACCAGAGGTCCTCCAGTTTATGGTGGACCCAGGAGTTCTCCAGTTTATGGTGGACCCAGGAGTTCTCCAGTTTATGGTGGACCCAGAGAGTTTTCCAGTTTATGGTGGACCCATGTTCTCCAGTTTGGTGGACCGCACCAGAGAGTTCTCCAGTTTGGCATGGTGGACCCAGGGAGTTCTCCAGTTTATGGTGGACCCAGGTTCTCCAGTTTATGGTGGACCCAGGGAGTTCCCAGTTTATGTGGACCCAGAGTTCTCCAGTTTATGGTGGACCCAGAGGTTCTCCAGTTTTATGGTGGACCCAGACCCAGAGAGTTCTCCAGTTTATGGTGGACCAGGTTCTCAGTTTATGAGGACCAGAGAGTTCTCCAGTTTATGGTGGACCCAGAGGTTCTCCAGTTTATGAGTGGACCCAGAGAGTTCTCCAGTTTATGGTGACCCAGACCCAGAGAGTTCTCCAGTTTATGGTGGACCCAGAGAGTTCTCCAGGTTTATGGTGGACCCAGAGAGTTCTCCCAGTTTATGGTGGACCCAGAGAGTCCTCTAGTTTATGGTGGACCCAGAGAGTCCTCCCAGTTTTGGTGGACCCAAGAGTTTCCAGTTTAGCAGACCCAGGAAAGTTCTCCAGTTTATGGTGGACCCAGGGAGTTCTCCAGTTTATGGTGGACCCAGTGAGTTCTCCAGTTTGTGAGGTGGACCCAGAAATTTTCCAGTTTATGGTAGACCCAGGAGTTCTCCCCATTTATGGTGGACCCAGGAGTTCTCCAAAGTTTATGGTGGACCCAGACAGAGAGTTCTCCAGTTTATGGTGGAGACCAGAGAGTCCACTCAGTTTATGGTGACCCAAGGGAGTTCTCCGGTTACTGGTAAACCCAGACCCAGAGAATTCTCAGTTTATGGTGGAACCAGAGAGTCCTCTTTATGCAGGTGGACCCAGGGAGTTCTCCTCAGTTTGTGGTGGGACCCAGAGAGTTCTCCAGTTTCATGGCTGGACCATGGGAGTTCTCCAGTTTATAGTGGACCCAGGGAGTTCTCGTTTGTGGTGGACCCAGGAGTTCTCCGTTCTTGGTGGACCCAGAGAGTCCTCCAGTTTATGGTGGACCCAGAGGTTCTCCAGTTTATGGTGGACCCAGACCCAGAGAAGTTCTCCAGTTTATGGTGGACCCAGAGAATTCTCCAGTTATGGTGGACCCAGGGAGTTCCCCAGTTTATGGTGGACCCAGAGAGTTCTCCAGTTTATGGTGGACCCAGACCCAGAGGGTTCTCCAGTTTATGGTGGACCCAGAGATTCTCCAGTTTATGGTGGACCCAGAGAGTTCTCGTTTATGGTGGACCCAGGGAGTTCTCCAGTTTATGGTGGACCAGAGAGTTTCTCCAGTTTGTGAGTGGACCCAGGAGTTCTCCAGTTTATGGTGGACCCAGAGAGTTCTCAGTTTATGGTGGACCCAGGAAGTTCTCCAGTTTATGGTGGACCCAGAAAGTTCTCCAGTTTATGGTGGACCCAGGGAGTTTCCCAGTTTATGGTGGACCCAGAGAGTTCTCCAGTTTATGGTGGACCCAAGAGAATTCTCCAGTTCCATGGTGGACCCAGACCCGAGTTCTCCAGTTTATGGTGGACCCAGGGAGTTCTCCAGTTTCATGGTGGA
Organism: Coregonus clupeaformis; assembly: GCF_020615455.1. NCBI lineage: Eukaryota > Metazoa > Chordata > Actinopteri > Salmoniformes > Salmonidae > Coregonus > Coregonus clupeaformis. The sequence goes on along the minus strand of NW_025536101.1, from coordinate 65,340 downwards.
TCCCAGAGAGTTCTCCGGTTATAGTGGACCCAGAGAGTTCTCCAGTTTTGGTGACCCAGACCTTGGAGGGAGTTCTCCAGTTTTATGGTGGACCCAGTTCTCCAGTTTATGGTAGGGACCCAGACCCAGAGAGTTCTCAGTTTCTGGATTGGACACAGACCCAGAAGTTCTCCAGTTTATGGTTGGCACAGAGGTCCTCCAGTTTATGGTGGACCAGGGTTCTGCCAGTTTTGTGGACCCAGACCCGGAGTTCTCCAGTTTATGGTGGACCGCAGGGTCCTCCAGTTTATGGAGTGGACCCACACCCAGAGAGTCCTCCAGTTTATGGTGGACCCAGAGAGTTCTCAGTTTTATGGTGGACCCAGGGAGTTCTCCAAGTTGGGTGGTGGACCCAGGAGTTCTCCAGTTTGTAGGTGGACCCAGACCCAGAGAATTCTACCAGTTTATGGTGTGCCCAGGGTTCTCCAGTTTGGTGTGGTGGACCCAGAGAGTTCTCCAGTTTATGGTGGGAATCAGGAGTCCTCCAGTTTATGGTGGACCCAGGGAGTTCTCCAGTTTATGGTGGACCCAGACCCAGAGAGTTCTCCAGTTTATGGTGGACCCAGAGTCCTCCAGTTTCTGGTGAACCCGGGTTCTCCAGTTTATGGTGGACCCAGGGGAGTTCTCCAGTTTATAGTGGACCCAGAGAGAGTCCTCCAGTTTATCGGTGGACCCAGGTTCTCAGTTTATGGGTGGACCCAGAGAGTTCTCCAGTCTATGGTGGACCCAGGGAGTTCTACAGTTTGTGGACCCAGGAGTTCTCCTGTTTTATGGTGGACCCAGATAGTTCTCCAGTTTATGGTGGAACCCAGGGGTTCTACAGTTTATTGTGGACCCAGGGAGTTCTCCAGTTTATGGTGGACCCAGATAGTTCTCGCAGTTTTTGGTGGACCCAGGAGTTCTCACAGTTTATTGTGGACCCAGGAGTTCTCCAGTTTTATGGTGGACCCAGGGAGTTCTACAGTTTATTGTGGACCCAGGGAAGTTCTCCAGTTTATGTTGGAATCAGAAGTCCTCCAGTTTTGTGGACCCAGGGAGTTCTCCAGTTTATGGTGACCCAGACCCAGAGAGTTCTCCAGTTTATGGTGGACCCAGAGAGTCCTCCAGTTCATGAGTGGACCCAGAGAGTTCTCCAGTTTATGGGTGGACCCAGAGTTCTCCAGTTTATGGTGGACCCAGGGAGTTCTCACAGTTTATTGTGGACCCAGGGAGTTCTCCAGTTTATGGTGGACCCAGATAGTTCTCCAGTTTATGGTGGACCCAGAGAGTTCTCCGTTTATGGTGGACCCAGAGAGTTCTCCAGTTTATGGTGGGCAAACAAGGTTCTCCAGTTTATGGTGGACCCAGAGAGTCCTCCAGTTTTGGTGGACCCCGAGAGAGTCCTACAGTTTATGGTGACCCCAGAGGTCCTCCAGTTTACAGTGGACCCCAGAGAGTCCTCCAGTTTATGGTGGACACAGACCCAGAGAGTTCTCAGTTTATGGTGGACCAGGGATTCTCCAGTTTACTGGTGGACCCAGAGAGTTCTCCAGTTTATGGTGGATCCAGAGAGTCCTCCAGTTACGCGTGGACCCAGACCCAGAGAGTTTCTCCAGTTTTATGGTGGACCCAGAGAGTCCTCCAGTTGTGGTGGACCCAGGAGTTCTCCAGTTTACGGGGACCCAGGGAGTTCTCCAGTTTATGGTGGACAGAGAGTCCTCCTAGTTTTGCAGTGGACCCAGGAGTTCTCCAGTTTATGAGTGGACCCAGAAAGTTCTCCAGTTTATGGTGGACCCAGGGAGTTCTACAGTTTATTGTGGACCCAGGAGTTCTCCAGTTTATGGTGGACGATGTTCTCCAGTTTATGGTGGACCCAGGAGGTTCTACAGTTTATTGTGGACCCAGGGAGTTCTCCAGTTTATGGTGGACCCAGATAGTTCTCCAGTTTATGGTGGACCCAGGGAGTTCTACAGTTTATTGTGGACCCAGGGAGTTCTCCAGTTTATGGTGGACCCAGGGAGTTCTACAGTTTATTGTGGACCCAGGGAGTTCTCCAGTTTATGGTGGAATCAGAGGTCCTCCAGTTTATGGTGGACCCAGGGAGTTCTCCAGTTTGCTGAGGTGGACCCAGACCCACGAGTTCTCGTTTTTGGACCAGAGAGTCCTCCAGTTCTGGTGGACCCAGGAGTTCTCCAGTTTATGAGTGGACCCAGAGAGTTCTCCAGTTTATAGGTGGACCCAGGAGTTCTCCACGTTTATTGTGGACCCAGGGAAAGTTCTCCAGTTTATGGTGGACCCAGAGAGTCCTCCAGTTTATGGTGGACCCAGAGAGTTCTCCAGTTTATGGTGGACCCAGAGAGTCCTCCAGTTTATGGTGGACCCAGGGAGTTCGATTAGCTCCAACAGCTTCGTGGAAGTGACTCTTCAGGGCGTGACACTAACAAGATGATGTCATCCGATAGACGAGCCGGTGATCAACCTTGCACATGTTTAGCAGAGCAATGGTAGGATGGCTTCTGATACCTAATATCTGGGTTCCATAGTAACGGTGAGGATGGCTTCTGATACTAATAAGCTAGGGTTCCTATGGCAATAGCAACAGATTCAAGGGCACCCCTGGTGGCCAGAACCGTGAAGTGAAAACGGAGGTGATTTATTCTAATTAGTGAGAACTGAAGCCGTCGGGGACACATACAGTGGGGAAAAAAAAGTATTTAGTCAGCACACCAATTGTGCAAGTTCTCCCACTTAAAAAAGATGAGAGAGGCCTGTAATTTTCATCATAGGTACACGTCAACTACTGACAGACAAATTGAGAAGAAAAAATCCAGAAAATCACATTGTAGGATTTTTAATGAATTTATTCTGCAAATTATGGTGGAAAATAAGTATTTGGTCACCTACAAACAAGCAAGATTTCTGGCTCCTCGCAGACCTGTAACTTCTTCTTTAAGAGGCTCCTCTGTCCTCCACTCGTTACCTGTATTAATGGCACCTGTTTGAACTTGTTATCAGTGTAAAAGACACCTATCCACAACCTCGAACAGTCACACTCCAAACTCCACTATGGCCAAGACCAAAGAGCTGTCAAAGGACACCAGAAACAAAATTGTAGACCTACTGGGAAGACTGAATCTGCAATAGGTAGCAGCTTGGTTTAAGAAATCAACTGTAGGAGCAATTATTAGGAAATGGAAGACATAAGATCACTGATAATCTCCCTCGATCTGGAGCTCCACGCGAAGATCTCACCCTGTGGGGTCAAAATGATCACAACGGTCAGCTAAAATCCCAGAACCACACGGGGGGACCTAGTGAATGACCTGCAGAGAGCTGGGACCAAAGCAACAAAGCCTACCATCAGTAACACACTACGCCGCCAGGAACTCAAATCCTGCAGTGCCAGACGTGTCCCCCCTGCTTAAGCCAGTCATGTCCAGGCCCGTCTGAAGTTTGCTATGAGTGTATTTGGGTGATCCAGAAGATTGGGAGAATGTCATTATGGTCGATGAAACCAAAATATAACTTTTTGGTAAAAAACTCAACTCGTCGAAGTGTTTGGAGGACAAAGAATGCTGAGTTGCATCCAAAGAACACCATACCTACTGTGAAGCATGGGGGTGTGGAAACATCATGCTTTGGGGCTGTTATTCTGCAAAGGGACGAGCGACTGATCCGTGTAAAGGAAGAATGAATGGGGCCATGTATCGTGAGATTTTGAGTGAAAACCTCCTTCCATCAGCAAGGGCATTGAAGATGAAACATGGTTGGGTCTTTCAGCATGACAGATCCCAAACACACCGCCCGAACCAGGTGACTTCGTAAAGCATTTCAAGGTCCTGGAGTGGCCTGAAGCCAGTCTCCAGATCTCAACCCCATAGAGGTCTTTGGAGGTTGAAAGTCTGTGTTGCCCAGCGACAGCCCCCAAAACATCACTGCTCTAGAGGAGATCTGCATGGAGGATGGGCCAAAATACCAGCAACAGTGTGCGAAAAACCTTGTGAAGACTTACAGAAACAACATTTTGACCTGTGTCATTGCCAACAAAGGGTATATAACAAAGTATTGAGAAACTTTTATTTATTGACCAAATACTTATTTTCTACTTTTGCAAATAAATTCATTAAAAAATCCTACAATGTGATTTTCTGGATTTTTTCTTCTTAATTTTATCTGTCATATTGTGGCGTGTACCTATGATGAAAATTACAGGCCCTCTCTCATCTATTTAAGTGGAGAACTTGCACAATTGGTGTGCTGACTAAATACTTTTTTCCCCCACTGTATAGTATTTCAACCCAAAGACAAAACTCTCGCCCAGACCAAACTCCATTATCATTCGAATGTAGTTGCCATTCCACTTGGTCAAATGCTTTGAGCGTCAAGTGCGAATTGCAACTTTCAAGTCTTTGTCATGTTTGGAATACATTATATTCATCAGTCGCCTAACGTGAATCTGCCATAAAACCAGTTTAATCATGATGAATTGTAGTGAAAATGCATTTGTTTAGTCTGTTTTGCGAGTATTTTAAACACTTAAGATGGCATCCGAGGAGAGCAATGAAGCGATATACAAGATGGATCTGTTTTCATCTCGATCTTTCTTTAACACTCAGGGAGATATTGACTGAGTAGAAAGCTCCGGGAGTCTGACAGTTTCAATAGACTGTTTAAACATCCCTCGAAACACGAGAGGAGGAACCTTTTCTGAGTATGCTTTGTAAAACTCTATACCAAAGCCGTCGGGCTTAGCCTTTACCGTTTGGAAAGGATCGTACTGCAGAGACAACCTCTTCTAAAGTTATCTCTCCCCCTGGAGCAGAGCTGCATCATTTAGGTAGAGAAAGGGAATGGAGGAGATCAGACATTTGGACGGACTACAGTGGTCTTTGAAGTGTAGAGGTCTTGATAAAACTTTTTGTGAAACATGCATTTGAACTTTTGGTCAGTAGTAACAGCCGCTGTGCTAGATTACATTTATGAATAGCTCTATTGACTGTATACCTCAGCTGGCGCCCGTCAAGCAGTTTATCAGGCTTGTCAACCAACTCAGTGTTTTGTTTAATCTTGAATAGCATTGTGTTTACTTGGTTAGAGAGACTATTTATATTCATATTTCAGTTGTATTATGTCATTCAACTTGGAAGATTAAGCGTGCTTCCATATAATCTCTCTCAAGCGGGAGCTGTGCATCGATTTCCAATCATCTTCTCTGCCTACTTTTTAAATGGAAGCCTCATGATAATATTACATGCCCACGCAACGCCTTAAATGCCTCTCCCACAAAGTGGAGTCGGACTCAGCAGATATCTTCTGGGACATATAGTCCGTAATTAAATTGGCTGTTTGTTGGTGAAATTGTTCATCATTGAGTAATGTTGGATTAAATCGCCAGCTGAATTGAGGCTTTGTACTCCGAGAAATCCGTGGCTATAGTAGTAATCCTGTCAATGAAAAGACTCGGCAACCTGTGCTTTTATGAAGACCTTCACTACCGTACCATGGGTAAGAATCAGCCGAGGCGGGAAGAGGAGGCCGTGTCTGATTCCCGCATCTCTGAGTTTCTTCCTAGCTCCATCGAAGGCCTGGCGCTGCTTGGTGACCTCAGCAGTGTAGTCTGGCTATATGTTATCCTGAGGCCTGTTGAAGGACAGGGGGAATTGCTGGCGGGACAGGCGCAGAATCTTTTCCTTCTGGTTGGTCGTGGTGTATTTTGGCAATCATGACGCTCGGGGGCCGAGTAGCGGGGAGCACTCCGGTGCGGTACGCTTCGGTCCACTTTCAGGCACCAGGGGAATGGTCAATCCCTAACAGTTTTGGTATGAGTTCTGCCACGAACTGTGTTGGTCTGCCCTTCTCAATTTTTTTCTTCCAAGCCTTGTGATTTTGATATTCGAAGCGGCCTTGAACGTCCCCGGGGTCAATTAGCTTGAGTTTCATGGCTTTGTTCGCTGTTAGTAGCACTTCATACCTGTCCGTCGAGGTGGTGGACGCGTGTCTGCGTGGTCACCCGCGTTTCCCTTCAGGTCAATGCAGGTTGTGTGGTCAGCCAGGGAGGTTTGCACTGATCGTAAGGATGAGTCCAGATGATTAAATCGACGTTCATGTCCTCTTCCATTTTCTTGATAGCTGTTTATGATATTTGGTGAAGGCTCCATGCTAGCCATTACGGCCAGGCTACTACACAAGCATCGCCATCCTCGTCTTGAGTTGTGGTGGGGACTTTTCGTCTTTCTTGCCGGTTGTTTTGGATGAATTTGTAAACGTATCCCGGCAGTCTGAGTCGGGTCCTGTCTGTGGACTAGTCTTTCTGCTCGGGATCTCCAGTTTCCCGAGGTTCTGGACGCTCGGGGAGCTCTCTTGATTTCCGCACCTGCATCCCATCAGCAATCTGCACACCTGGTCCTGATCATCACCCCTTCTTAGGCTCTGGCCTAACATCCATTCCCTGCCGGATCGTTAGCCATGAACAGTAGGTTTACCAGAGTATCAGTCTTAGAGCTTCTAGCGTTAGTTTTGTTGTTTTGCACTTTGTTGGTTTGTTGTTTACTTACCTCCGTTTTGTTCCATCTGCAGTCACTCGTCCGAACCTTCATCCAACCTCTGCCTGGTGTTCGGCGGCTGCCGAGCCATGATGGATCAACCACTGCACCCCTAACAACTAATCAACGCCGCCCGCTCTGTTCCCTGGATTGTTCAGCATCACTCTTGGATTTGTAAATAAACACTCACCTTCGTTTCAACTTACCTTGTCCTGGTCTGCTTCTAGGGTTTCTGGCTTTGTAACTCAGTGACAGAACGATCCGGCCAGTAATGAACCCAGCGGACCTGGACTCTGTTCGCCATGCCATTACCCATCAGGAGAAGATGTTGGGCCATCATAGCACGGAGCTACAGGAGATCGCGTTGGCAGTTCGGAACCTTTCTACCGGTCTGACGGAGGTCCAGAACCAGCGCAAGTTTCCGGTGGAGGATCCACTACGGTTTCACCCATCTCGTCTGCGCGTCTGGAGCGGTGTCCTTCCGTGAGCCCAAGGTTCCGTTGCCGGAGTAAATATGAGGGGGAGCTGGGAAGATGCCGTTCTTTCCTTATGCAGTGTGGGTTAGTGTTCGATCTACAGCCCTACTCTTATGCCACAGACAAGGCTAGGATAAGCCTTTGTGATTGAGATGCTGCGTGGTCGGCGCTGGGTGGGCTTCAGCCGTTTGGGAACGACAAGACCCTGCATGCGGCTTCATACCAGGGTTCACGGCCGAGATGAGGAAGCTTTTCGACCATTCCGTCCGAGGAGGGGACGCAGCTAGGCGCCTGTTTTGCTTCACCAAGAACTCGCGATGACGACTTCAGATCGAGTTCAAGACGTTGGCTGTGGAGAGTGGAATGAGGAGTCTCTGCAAGCGGCCTTTTACCAGGGGTTCTGTCGGAGCAGCTCAAGGATGAGTTGATCTCCTATCCGGAGCCTAGTGACCTGGACAGCTTGGTAGCCTTGTCTATTCGGGGTGGATAATCGAGTCCGAGGGCGAAGGAGGGAGAAGCAATGGGTCCGTCCAATCGATCAGCTTCTCAGGTTCCAGTCGGGTCGGGATTGGACCAGAATACGTCGATCATCGTCCTACCACCAGGATTAGTGGAGAGGTCCTGTCTCCCGATTCTGAACCCCATGCAAGTGGGGCGGCACGGGTTAACCAAGGAGGAGCGTCAACATAGACAGTAAGACCAACTGCTGCCTCTACTGGTAGCTCGGGACATTACATCTCCACTTGTTCTTCGCGTGGCGTCAAACTGCCCGGCTCGCTAAAGTTGGGAGGACTTTTAGCGAGCCAGTTTCAACCTCTCAGTACCTCTGTCAGACCCGTTTCCCGGCTTACCCGCCTTGCGAACAGGAATCAGAGCTTAGCGATTAACGCTTTTACCGATTCAGGTGCCGATGGAAGCTTTCTTGATGCCGAGTTAGTGGAACAGCTGGGGCTTTCCAGGAGCAATTGCCGGGAAGCCATTGAAGCGACCACTCTGAACGGCAGTAGTCTGGCACGATCACGATGAGGACTGAACCGGTTAAGATGCTGTTGTCGGGGAATCATTCGGAGATGATTTCATTCTTCATTCTGCCGTCTTCCCCATGTTCCTCTGGTCCTTGGATACCCCTGGCTGAAGGAACACAATCCCAGTTCGATTGGGTGACGGGCAAGGTAACGGCAGTTGGAGCCTTGATTGTCATGCTTAACTGTCTCAAGACTGCCTGTCCCCATTCGGTTCCCAGTCAGGTGATTGAGGCTAAACCCCCAGATTTGTCCCTGGTTCCCGAGACATATCACGATTTGGGGAAGTGTTCAGTAAGCAGAAGGCTCTGTCACTCCCCTCCCCACCGACCATATGATTGTGCCATCAACCTGTTCCCTGGAGCTGTCTACCCCAAGGGAAGGTTATACAGTATCTCCGCCCTGAACGTGAGGCTTTGGAGACCTACATCAAGGAGTCCCTAGCTGCTGGTCTCGTTGCGTCCCTCGTCATCACCCCTGGGGGCAGGATTCTTCTTTGTGGGTAAGGGATGGCTCTCTTCGACATGTATTGATTATCGGGGGTTGAATGACATCACGGTCAAGAACAAGTATCCCCTGCCCTTGATGAGTTCTGCCTTCGACTCCTTTACAGGGTGCTACGGTGTTCACCAAGACCTACCAATGTCATTATCACATGGTCCGATCAGAGGAGACGAGTGGTTGGCGGGTTTCAATACACCGATGGGTCACTCGGTATCAGGTGATGCCGTTTGGACTGACCAATGCTCCAGCGGTATTCCAGAGTATGGTGAACAGCGTCCTGAGAGATATGATCGGTCTCTTTGTGTTTGTTTACCTGGATGACATTCTGATCTTCTCGAAGGAACCTTCCCGACCACGTCCAGCATGTCCGGCCAGGTTCTGCAGCGATTGTTGGAGAATCGCCTGTTCGTGAAGGCCGAGAAGTGCGAGTTTCACGCCCACACGACATCCTTTCTCGGGTACATCATCTCCAGGGGAGAGATTAGGGATGGACCAGGAGAAGGTTAGAGCGGTTCTGGAATGGGCCCAGCCCGACGAGATTGCAGCTCCAGAGATTTTTGGGGTTTGCGAATTTCTACCGCAGATTCATCCGGGATTACAGCCGTGTGGCCGCTCCGTTAACGGCCTTGACTTCCAGTATCAGGAGCTTCAAGTGGAATCCGGAGGCCGGATCGAGCGTTTCTGGATTTGAAGAGGCGATTCACCAACGCACCGATTCTCTCAACCGGACACGGCCCGTCAGTTCGTGCGTTGAAGTGGACGCGTCTGATGTGGGAGTTAGCGCCATCCTGTCGCAGCGATGCTCCACGGACAGTAAACTCCATCCCTGCGCCTACTACTCTCGTCGCCTTCGCCGCCGGAGAGGAATTACGATGTGGGTAACCGGGAGCTTCTCGCGGTGAAACTTGCCTTGGAGGAGTGGCGCCACTGGTTGGAGGCGGCGGAGCAGCCGTTTATTGTCTGGACTGACCACAAGAATCTCGCTTACGTGCAATGGCTAGACGTCTCCAACTCCCGTCAGGCCAGGTGGTCGTTGTTTTTCGGACGATTCAATTTTTTCCTGACGTTCCGACCTGGATCTAAGAACGCAAGGCCCGGACGCCTTGTCTCGGATGTTCTCCAAGACGGAGGAGAGTGGGTCCAAGACCGAGACAATTCTCCCCCGGAACTGCGTCGTGGGGAGCTGTTAGGTGGAAGATTGAGGAGGAGGTGATGGCGGCTCTTCGGACGCAGCCCGGTCCCGGTAACGGTCCACCCGGTCGGTTATTTGTGCCTGAGTCGGTTCGGTCTCAGCGGTCCTCAAATGGTCCCACGCCAGCAAGATGGCTTGTCACCCTGGCGTGGCTCGGACGATGGCGTTTCTCTTCGCAGACGTTTTTTGGTGGCCTGCCATGGCCGAGGATACTGGGGGTTATGTTGCTGCCTGTCCAGTGTGTGCGCAGAATAAGAGTACCAATCGGCCCAGCTCTGGACTACTTCACCCCCTTCCTATTCCCGGCCGACCATGGTCGCATCTGGCCCTGGACTTTGTCACTGGGTTGCCCGCTTCTGAGGGGAACACGGTCGTTCTGACTATCGTGGACAGATTCAGCAAGTTCGCCCACTTTGTGCCAATTGCCAAGCTTCCCTCTGCCTCGGAGACGTCCCGAGATCCTGGTTAGGGAGGTTTTCAGGGTCCACGGGTTGCCCAGTGATATCGTTTCCGACCGTGGCCCTCAGTTTACCTCTGCTGTCTGGAAGTCCTTCTGTTTGGCCATTGGAGCTACAGTCAGTCTCACATCTGGTTTTCACCCCCAATCTAATGGTCAGGAGGAGAGAGCCAACCAGAAGATGGAATCCACGCTACGCTGCCTGGCCTCTTCCAACCCCACCTCCTGGGTCTCTCAGTTGCCTTGGGTTGCAGTATGCCCACAATACTCTCCCTACATCTGCCACTGGGATGTCTCCCTTCCAGTGCCTGTATGGCTACCAACCTCCCTTGTTCCCTTCTCAGGAGAAGGAGCTCTCAGTGCCTTCTGTTCAGGCCCATATTCGTCGTTGCCACCGGACCTGGCATCGGGCCAGAAAGGCACTCCTTAGAGCTTCGGACCGTATCAGCTCCAGGCGAATCGTCGCTAGGATCCCCGCTCCCACCTACACCATCGGAGATAGGGTCTGGTTGGCCTACAGGATCTTCCTTTACGGACTGAGTCTAGGAAGTTTATTGCCGGTTCATTGGTCCGTTTGTGGTGGAGAAGGTGATCAATCCGGTGGCAGTTCGACTCAAACTCCCGAGGACGCTCAGAGTCCATCCCACCTTTCATGTCTCCTGCCTCAAGCCTGTTTTCCTCAGTCCTCTGTTGCCTCCTCCGCCTCCTCCTCCTCCTCCTCGGATGATCGAGGTGGTCCTGCCACACGGTGCGGCATCATGGATTCCAGACGAGCGGGGCAGGGGTTTCCAGTATCTCGTGGACTGGGAGGGGTATGGTCCTGAAGAGAGGAGTTGGATTCCGCGGCGACAGATCCTAGATGCTGACCTCATCCGTGACTTCTACCGCCTCCATCCTGGCGCTCCGGGAGTCCGCCCGGTGGCGTTTGGCCGGAGGGGGTACTGTAACGATCCCGGCAGTCTGAGTCGGGTCCTGTCTGTGGACTAGTCTTTCTGCTCGGATCTCCAGTTTCCCGAGGGTTCTGGAAACGCTCCGGGAGCTCTCTTGATTTCCGCACCTGCATCCCATCAGCAATCTGCACACCTGGTCCTGATCATCACCCTTCTTAGGCTCTGGCCTAACATCCATTCCCTGCCGGATCGTTAGCCATGAACAGTAGGTTTACCAGAGTATCAGTCTTAGAGCTTCTAGCGTTAGTTTTGTTGTTTTTGCACCTTGTTGGTTTGTTGTTTACTTACCTCCGTTTTGTTCCATCTGCAGTCACTCGTCCGGAACCTTCATCCAACCTCTGCCTGGTGGTCGGCGGCTGCCGAGCCATGATTGGATCAACCACTGCACCCCTAACAACTAATCAACGCCGCCCGCTCTGTTCCCTGGATTGTTCAGCATCACTCTTGAATTTGTAAATAAACACTCACCTTCGTTTCAACTTACCTTGTCCTGGTCTGCTTCTGGGTTCTGGCTTTGTAACTCGTGACAGAATTAGTATCCCCTTGGCCGTGTTTCTCAAAGAGTTGCTCATCGTAGCAGTTTGGTCGGGCAAAAGTATAATTTAAATCAAATTGAATTGTAATGGCAGATAATAACAAAAGAAGAACAATATTTACATGGCTCAAAGAGAAGGAATATAATATCTATTGTTTACAGGAAACTCATTCAACAATTCTAGATGAAGTTAGTGGAAAAAGGAATGGGGGAGGGGGTGGGGGATGGGTCGAAATATACTTCTCCCATGGGCAAAGAAACTCAAAATGGGTGATGATATTAATTAATAGTAATTTCGATCCGAATGTGCAAATTGTCCAAATAGATATGCAAGGTAGATGGATTATTTTAAATATGTAATTGGACCATAAACAGATATGGCTCATTAACCTTTACGGACCAAATAATGATGATCCACACTTCTTTGACAATATATATAATAAATTATCAACCCTGCAAGCAATTCAAGATAATATTATTATGGTGGGGGATTATAATACTGTTTTAAATAGCTCAGTGGACCGTAAAGGAAATCACACTACAAACCATCACCCTCATGCTCTTAAGGAAATCGTGAACGGATACATTAGAACTAGTAGATATATGGAGGCTTAAATATCCTGATCTAGTGAGATATACATGGAGGAGACTCATCATGTGATATATTGGAACTAGTAGATATATGGAGGCTTAAATATACTGATCTAGTGAGATATACATGGCGGAGACTCAATCAAGCTAGTCGTCTGGACTTCTTTCTTATCTCATTCTCGTTGGCACCAAAAGTTTAAAAAGTGTTGATAGGGGACAGAATGCGGTCGGACCATCATATAATTGGCATATACATTACTCTTACATATATATACATTACATTTACATTTACATTACATTATATACTGCTCAAAAAAATAAAGGGAACACTAAAATAACACATTCCTAGATCTGAATGAATGAAATAATCTTATTAAATACTTTTTTCTTTACATAGTTGAACGTGCTGACAACAAAATCACACAAAAATTATCAATGGAAATCAAATGTATCAACCCATGGAGGTCTGTATTTGGAGTCACCCTCAAAATTAAAGTGGAAAACCACACTACAGGCTGATCCAACTTTGATGTAATGTCTTTAAAACAAGTCAAAATGAGGCTCAGTAGTGTGTGTGGCCTCCACGTGCCTTATGACCTCCCTACAATGCCTGGGCATGCTCCTGATGAGGTGGCGAGATGGTCTCCTGAGGGATCTCCTCCCAGACCTGGACTAAAGCATCCGCCAACTCTGGACAGTCTGTGGAGCAACGTAGGCGTTGGTGGATGGAGCGAGACATGATGTCCCAGATGTGCTCAATTGGATTCAGGTCTGGGAACGGGCGGGCCAGTCCATAGCATCAATGCCTTCCTCTTGCAGGAACTGCTGACACACTCCAGCCACATGAGGTCTAGCATTGTCTTGCATTAGGAGGAACCCAGGGCCAACCGCACCAGCATATGGTCTCACAAGGGGTCTGAAGATCTCATCTCGGTACCTAATGGCAGTCAGGCTACCTCTGGCGAGCACATGGAGGGCTGTGTGGCCCAAAGAAATGCCACCCCACACCATGACAGACCCACCGCCAAACCGTTCATGCTGGAGGATGTTGCAGGCAGCAGAACGTTCTCCACGGCGTCTCCAGACTCTGTCACGTCTGTCACATGTGCTCAGTGTGAACCTGCTTTCATCTGTGAAGAGCACAGGCGCCAGTGGCGAATATGCCAATCTTGGTGTTCTCTGGCAAATGCCAAACGTCCTGCACGGTGTTGGGCTGTAAGCACAACCCCACCTGTGGGACGTCGGGCCCTCATACCACCCTCATGGAGTCTGTTTCTGACCATTTGAACAGACACATGCACATTTGTGGCCTGCTGGAGGTCATTTTGCGGGGCTCTGGCAGTGCTCCTCCTGCTCCTCCTTGCACAAAGGCGGAGGTGGCGGTCCTGCTGCTGGGTTGTTGCCCTCCTACGGCCTCCTCCACGTCTCCTGATGTACTGGCCTGTCTCCTGGTAGCGCCTCCATGCTCTGGACACTACGCTGACAGACACAGCAAACCTTCTTGCCACAGCTCACATTGATGTCCCATCCTGGATGAGCTGCACTACCTGAGCCACTTGTGTGGGTTGTAGACTCTGTCTCATGCTACCACTAGAGTGAAAGCACCGCCAGCATTCAAAAGTGACCAAAACATCAGCCAGGAAGCATAGGAACTGAGAAGTGGTCTGTGGTCACCACCTGCCAGAACCATTCCTTTATTGGGGGTGTCTTGCTAATTGCCTATAATTTCCACCTGTTGTCTATTCCATTTGCACAACAGCATGTGAAATGTATTGTCAATCAGTGTTGCTTCCTAAGTGGACAGTTTGATTTCACAGAAGTGTGATTGACTTGTAGTTACATTGTGTTGTTTAAGTGTTCCCTTTATTTTTCTGAGCAGTGTATATATATTTGCGAGAAGAAAAAAACCAAATGGGGGATTGGAAGTGATGCAGACAATTACATTGATGGAAGTTACAATCTATCTGAAATATTAAAGCTGATCTAACCCCTAAAAAAATTAAAATAAAAGGTGAGGAGGAGGTAGTTGGAGAAGCGTCCACTCCATGTTGTGCTCACTTTCCCGTGAAGGGAAATCTTAACGCTACAGCATACAATGACATTCTACATGATTCTGTGCTTCCAACTTTGTGGCAACAGTTTGGGGAAGGCCTTTTCCTGTTTCAGCATGACAACGCCCCTGTGCACGTAGTAGTAGTAGTAGTAGTAGTAGTAGTAGTAGTAGTAGTAGTAGCAGTAGTAGTAGTAGTAGTAGTAGTAGTAGTAGTAGCAGTAGTAGCAGCAGTAGCAGTAGCAGCAGCAGTAGTAGTAGTAGTAGTAGTAGTAGTAGCAGCAGTAGTAGTAGTGGTAGTAGTAGTAGTAGCAGCAGTGGCAGTAGTAGTAGTGTAGTAGTAGTAGTAGCAGTAGTAGTAGTAGTAGCAGTAGTAGCAGTAGTAGTAGTGGTAGTAGTAGTAGTAGTAGTAGTAGTAGCAGTAGCAGTAGCAGTAGCAGTAGCAGTAGCAGTAGCAGTAGCAGTAGCAGTAGCAGTAGTAGTAGTAGTAGTAGTAGCAGTAGCAGTAGCAGTAGCAGCAGTAGCAGTAGCAGTAGCAGTAGTAGTAGTAGCAGTAGCAGTAGCAGTAGCAGTAGCAGTAGTAGCAGTAGCAGTAGCAGTAGCAGTAGCAGTAGCAGCAGCAGCAGCAGCAGTAGCAGCAGCAGTAGCAGTAGCAGTAGCAGTGGCAGCAGTAGCAGTGGTAGCAGTGGTAGCAGTGGTAGCAGTGGTAGTAGTGCAGTGCAGTAGCGAGGCAGCAGCAGCAGCAGCGGCAGCCTGGCAGCAGCAGCGGCAGCAGCAGCGGCGGCAGCGGCGGCGGTGGCAGCAGCAGCAGCAGCGGCAGCGTGCGGCTAGCGGTGGCAGCAGCGCGGCGGTGGCGTGGCAGCAGCGGTAGCGGTAGCAGTAGCAGTAGCAGCAGCAGCGGTAGCGGTAGCAGTAGCAGTAGCAGCAGCAGCAGCAGCAGCAGTAGCAGTAGCAGTAGCATTTTTTTTTAACATGATTTAAGAAATGTAACATGAACCTAATAAAAACAGTTAGGCCTAATACATTACAATATTGGCTATAAAGTGCCTTCGGAAAGTATTCAGACCCCTTGACTTTTTCCACATTTTGTTACTTTACAGTATTAAATTGTTTTTTTCCCTCATCAATCTACACACAATACCCCATAATGACAAAGCAAAAACAGGTTGTTAGAAATGTGTGCAAATTTATTAAAAATAAACAACTGAAATATCACATTTATATAAGTATTCAGACAGAATGTTATGAAGAGTGATCAGATGAATTGCAATTAATTGCAAAGTCCCTCTTTGCCATGAAAATGAACTTAATCCCAAAAAAACATTTCCACTGCATTTCAGCCCTGCCACAAAAGGACCAGCTGACATCATGTCAGTGATTCTCTCGTTAACACAGGTGAAAGTGTTGACGAGGACAAGGCTGGAGATCACTCTGTCATGCTGATTGAGTTAGATTACAGATTGGAAGCTTTAAAAGGAGGGTGGTGCTTGAAATCATTGTTCTTCCTCTGTTAACCATGGTTACCTGCAAGGAAACACGTGCCGTCATCATTGTTTTGCACAAAAAGGGCTTCACAGGCAAGGATATTGCTGCTAGTAAGATTGCACGTAAATCAACCATTTATCTGATCATCAAGAACTTCAAAGAGAGAGGTTCAATTGTTGTGAAGAAGTCTTCAGGGCGCACAAGAAAGTCCAGCAAGCACCAGGACCGTCTCCTAAAGTCAATTCAGCTGCGGAATCGGGGCACCACCAGTGCAGAGCTTGCTCAGGAATGGCAGCAGGCAGGTGTGAGTGCATCTGCACGCACAGTGAGGCGAAGACTTTTGGAGGATGGCCTGGTGTCAAGAAGGGCAGCGAGGAAGCCACTTCTCTTCAGGAAAAACATCAGGGACAGACTGATATTCTGCAAAAGGTACAGGGATTGGACTGCTGAGGACTGGGGTAAAGTAATTTTCTCTGATGAATCCCCTTTCCGATTGTTTGGGGCATCCGGAAAAAAGCTTGTCTGGAGAAGACAAGGTGAGCGCTACCATCAGTCCTGTGTCATGCCAACAGTAAAGCATCCTGAGACCATTCATGTGTGGGGTTGCTTCTCAGCCAAGGGAGTGGGCTCACTCACAATTTTGCCTAAGAACACAGCCATGAATAAAGAATGGTACCAACACATCCTCCGAGAGCAACTTCTCCCAACCATCCAAGAACAGTTTGGTGACGAACAATGCCTTTTCCAGCATGATGGAGCACCTTGCCATAAGGCAAAAGTGATAACTAAGTGGCTCTGGGAACAAAACATAGACATTTTGAGTCCATGGCCAGGAAACTCCCCAGACCTTAATTCCCATTGAGAAGAGGCGGGTGGACAAACAAAAACCCACAAATTCTGACAAACTCCAAGCATTGATTATGCAAGAATGGGCTGCCATCAGTCAGGATGTGGCCCAGAAGTTAATTGACAGCATGCCAGGGCTTATTGCAGAGGTCTTGAAAAAGAAGGGTCAACACTGCAAATATTGACTCTTTGCATAAACTTAATGTAATTGTCAATAAAAGCCTTTGACACTTATGGAATGCTTGTAATTATACTTCAGTATACCATACAGTATACCAAAGTAGTAGTAGTAGTAGTAGTAGCAGTAGTAGTAGTAGTAGCAATAGTAGTAGTAGTAGTAGTAGTAGTAGTAGTAGTAGTAGTAGTAGTAGTATCAGTAGTAGTAGTAGTAGTAGTAGTAGTAGTAGTACCAGTAGTAGTAGTATTAGTAGTACCAGTAGTAGTAGTAGTAGTAGTAGTAGTACCAGTAGTAGTAGTAGTAGTAGTAGTAGTAGTAGTAGTAGTAGGTAGTAGTAGTAGTAGTAGTAGTAGTATAGCAGCAGCATTGGCAATAGCCACATCCATGTTTTATTGATGTCATGCTCTGAACAGTTTTCTAACTGGATGTTGTTTTCCTTCCATCAGGACTCGAGCCAGATAGAGTTGTTGAAAGAGTTGATGGATCTGCAGAAAGACATGGTTGTGATGCTGCTGTCCATGCTGGAAGGCAACGTGGTCAACGGAACCATCGGGAAGCAGATGGTAGACATGTTAGTAGAGTCCTCCAACAACGTGGAGATGATCCTCAAGTTCTTCGACATGTTCCTCAAACTCAAAGACCTGACGTCGTCCGACGCCTTCAAGGTACTTTTAATGTACTCTTATTGTACGTTGTCCTTGAGCGTCTTGACAAGTGTCTGTCAAATACAGTGAAATGTTTTATTATTCTTATACAGGAGTACGACCCGGATGGTAAAGGGGTCATCTCCAAGAGAGACTTCCACAAAGCCATGGAGAGCCACAAGCACTATACCCAGTCGGAGACAGAGTTCCTGCTCTCCTGTGCCGAGCCTGATGAGAATGAGCTATTGGACTACGAGGAGTTTGTGGAGCGTTTCCACGAGCCGGCCAAAGACATCGGCTTCAACGTGGCCGTGCTTCTGACCAACCTGTCTGAACACATGCCCCACGACACGCGCCTGCAGACCTTCCTGGAGCTGGCTGAGAGTGTGCTGAACTACTTCCAGCCATACCTGGGCCGCATCGAGATCATGGGCAGTGCCAAGCGCATCGAGAGGGTCTACTTGAGATCAGTGAGTCCAGTCGTACGCAGTGGGAGAAGCCCCAGGTCAAAGAGTCCAAACGCCAGTTCATCTTCGACGTGGTCAACGAGGGCGGGGAGAAGGAGAAGATGGAGCTGTTTGTCAACTTCTGCGAGGACACCATCTTTGAGATGCAGCTGGCCGCCCAGATGTCCGACATCGGGGAGCGGTCGGCCATGAAGGAGGAGAGCGAGAAGGAGAAACCGAAGAGGAAAGCCCTGAGATGGGCTTCTCTCTGTGACCACGGTCCGGACCGCCTCTGATGGCGCTACGCAACAACGTCATGTTCCTGATGAATGTAAATTGATTTCATTTGACAATATCAAAAATATATATATATACAGCCAGTACATCATTTTTAAAGACTACCAAGGACTTATTTCCTCTCCAGGTTCTGTCCATGAAGAGCCTAAAGAAGCAGACGAAGAAGATGAAGATGACGGTGAAGGACATGGTGATGACGCTGGTCTCCTTCTATTGGTCCGTCATCATGGGCCTGTTCCACTTTACCTTCAGCGTCTCCAGAGGGTTCTGCAGAATCATGTCCAACACCTTCCTAGGAGGCAGTCTGGTAGAGGGAGCCAAGACTATGAAGGTGAGCACGGCTTTTAGTGTCTGTGTCATTTCTAGTGTCGGTGTGTATTAGTTGGTGTGGTGTGTATTAGTTGGTGTGGTGTGTATTAGTTGGTGTTGTGTGTATTAGCTGGTGTGGTGTGTATTAGTTGGTGTGGTGTGTATTAGTTGGTGTGGTGTTGTGTGTATTAGTTGGTGTTGTGTTGTGTGTATTAGTTGATGTTGTGTGTATTAGCTGGTGTGGTGTGTATTAGTTGGTGTGGTGTGTATTAGTTGGTGTTGTGTTGTGTGTATTAGTTAGTGTTGTGTGTATTAGCTGGTGTTGTGTATATTAGTTGGTGTGGTGTGTATTAGTTAGTGTTGTGTGTATTAGTTAGTGTTGTGTGTATTAGCTGGTGTTGTGTGTATTAGTTGGTGTGGTGTGTATTAGTTGGTGTGGTGTATATTAGTTGGTGTGGTGTGTATTAGTTGGTGTTGTGTGTATTAGTTAGTGTGGTGTGTATTAGTTGGTGTGGTGTGTATTAGTTGGTGTGTATTAGTTGGTGTGGTGTGTATTAGCTGGTGTGGTGTGTATTAGTTGGTGTGGTGTGTATTAGTTGGTGTGTATTTGTTGGTGTGGTGTGTATTAGCTGGTGTGGTGTGTATTAGTTGGTGTGGTGTGTATTAGTTGGTGTGTATTTGTTGGTGTGGTGTGTATTAGCTGGTGTGGTGTGTATTAGTTGGTGTGGTGTGTATTAGTTGGTGTGGTGTGGTGTGTATTAGTTGGTGTGTATTAGTTGGTGTTGTGTGTATTAGCTGGTGTGGTGTGTATTAGTTGGTGTGGTGTGTATTAGTTTGTGTGTATTAGTTGGTGTTGTGTGTATTAGTTGGTGTGGTGTGTATTAGTTGGTGTGGTGTGTATTAGTTGGTGTTGTGTGTATTAGCTGGTGTGGTGTGTATTAGTTGGTGTGGTGTGTATTAGTTGGTGTGGTGTGTATTAGTTGGTGTGGTGTGTATTAGTTGGTGTGTATTAGTTGGTGTTGTGTGTATTAGCTGGTGTGGTGTGTATTAGTTGGTGTGGTGTGTATTAGTTGGTGTGTATTAGTTGGTGTTGTGTGTATTAGCTGGTGTGGTGTGTATTAGTTGGTGTGGTGTGTATTAGTTGGTGTGGTGTGTATTAGTTGGTGTGGTGTGTATTAGCTGGTGTTGTGTGTATTAGCTGGTGTTGTGTGTATTAGTTGGTGTGGTGTGTATTAGCTGGTGTGGTGTGTATTAGCTGGTGTTGTGTGTATTGGTTGGTGTGGTGTGTATTAGCTGGTGTGGTGTGTATTAGTTGGTGTGGTGTGTATTAGTTGGTGTGGTGTGTATTAGTTGGTCCCCCCTTTGCTGCTATAACAGCCTCCACTCTTCTGGGAAGGCTTTCCACTAGATGTTGGAACATTACTGCGGGGACTTGCTTCCATTCAGCCACAAGAGCATTAGTGAGGTCGGGCACTGATGTTGGGCGATTAGGCCTGGCTCGCAGTCGGCATTTCAATTCATCCCAAAGGTGTTCGATGGGGTTCAGGTCAGGGCTCTGTGCAGGCCAGTCAAGTTCTTCCAGACTGATCTTGACAAACCATTTCTGTATGGACCTCACTTTGTGCAGGGGGCATTGTCATGCTGAAACAGGAAAGGGCCTTCCCCAAACTGTTGCCACAAAGTTGGAAGCACGGGAATCGTCTAGAATGTCATTGTATGCTGTTGCATTAAGATTTCCCTTCACTGGAACTAAGGGGCCTAGCCCGAATCATGAAAAACATCCCCAGACCATTATTCC
>NW_025536101.1:32500-40000 GCF_020615455.1 Coregonus clupeaformis | reverse complement strand
CTACTGCCTCAAGGTAGGATACTGCTGCCTCAAGGTAGGATACTACTATTACTACTGCCTCAAGGTAGGATACTACTATTACTACTGCCTCAAGGTAGGATACTGCTGCCTCAAGGTAAGATACTGCTGTTACTACTGCCTCAAGGTAGAATACTACTGCCTTAAGGTAGGATACTACTATTACTACTGCCTCAAGGTAGGATACTGCTGCCTCAAGGTAGGATACTACTATTACTACTGCCTCAAGGTAGGATACTGATGTTACTACTGCCTCAAGGTAGGATACTGCTGCCTCAAGATAGGATACTACTATTACTACTGCCTCAAGGTTGGATACTACTGCCTTAAGGTAGGATACTACTATTACTACTGCCTCAAGGTAGGATACTGCTGCCTCAAGGTAGGATACTACTATTACTACTGCCTCAAGGTAGGATACTGCTGTTACTACTGCCTCAAGGTAGGATACTGCTGTTACTACTGCCTCAAGGTAGGATACTGCTGCCTCAAGGTAGGATACTACTATTACTGCTGCCTCAAGGTAGGATACTACTATTACTACTGCCTCAAGGTAGGATACTACTGCCTTAAGGTAGGATACTCTTATTAATACTGCCTCAAGGTAGGATACTGCTGCCTCAAGGTAGGATACTGCTGTTACTACTGCCTCAAGGTAGGATACTGCTGCCTCAAGGTAGGATACTGCTGTTACTACTGCCTCAAGGTAGGATACTGCTGTTACTACTTTCTCAAGGTAGGATACTGGTGCCTCAAGGTAGGATACTGCTGCCTCAGGGTAGGATACTGCTGTTACTACTGCCTCAAGGTAGGATACTGCTGCCTCAAGGTAGGATACTGCTGCCTCAAGGTAGGATACTGCTGTTACTACTGCCTCAAGGTGGGATACTGCTGTTACTACTGCCTCAAGGTAGGATACTGCTGTTACTACTGCCTCAAGGTAGGATACTGCTGCCTCAAGGTAGGATACTACTATTACTACTGCCTTAAGGTAGGATACTGCTGTTACTACTGCCTCAAGGTGGATACTGCTGTTACTACTGCCTCAAGGTAGGATACTGCTGCCTCAAGGTAGGATACTACTATTACTACTGCCTCAAGGTAGGATACTGATGTTACTACTGCCTCAAGGTAGGATACTGCTGCCTCAAGATAGGATACTACTATTACTACTGCCTCAAGGTAGGATACTACTGCCTTAAGGTAGGATACTACTATTACTACTGCCTCAAGGTAGGATACTGCTGCCTCAAGGTAGGATACTACTAATACTACTGCCTCAAGGTAGGATACTGCTGTTACTACTGCCTCAAGGTAGGATACTGCTGTTACTACTGCCTCAAGGTAGGATACTGCTGCCTCAAGGTAGGATACTACTATTACTGCTGCCTCAAGGTAGGATACTACTATTACTACTGCCTCAAGGTAGGATACTACTGCCTTAAGGTAGGATACTCTTATTACTACTGCCTCAAGGTAGGATACTGCTGCCTCAAGGTAGGATACTGCTGTTACTACTGCCTCAAGGTAGGATACTGCTGCCTCAAGGTAGGATACTGCTGTTACTACTGCCTCAAGGTAGGATACTGCTGTTACTACTGCCTCAAGGTAGGATACTGCTGCCTCAAGGTAGGATACTGCTGCCTCAGGGTAGGATACTGCTGTTACTACTGCCTCAAGGTAGGATACTGCTGCCTCAAGGTAGGATACTGCTGCCTCAAGGTAGGATACTGCTGTTACTACTGCCTCAAGGTGGGATACTGCTGTTACTACTGCCTCCAAGGTAGGATACTGCTGTTACTACTGCCTCAAGGTAGGATACTGCGCCTCAAGGTAGGATACTACTATTACTACTGCCTCAAGGTAGGATACTGCTGTTACTACTGCCTCAAGGTAGGATACTGCTGTTACTACTGCCTCAAGGTAGGATACTGCTGTTACTACTGCCTCAAGGTAGGATACTGCTGCCTCAAGGTAGGATACTACTATTACTACTGCCTCAAGGTAGGATACTGCTGTTACTACTGCCTCAAGGTAGGATACTGCTGTTACTACTGCCTCAAGGTAGGATACTGCTGCCTCAAGGTAGGATACTACAATTACTACTGCCTCAAGGTAGGATACTGCTGTTACTACTGCCTCAAGGTAGGATACTGCTGCCTCCAAGGTAGGGATACTACTATTACTACTGCCTCAAGGTAGGATACTGCTGTTACTACTGCCTCAAGGTAGGATACTGCTGTTACTACTGCCTCCAGGTAGGATACTACTATTACTACTGCCTCAAGGTGGGATACTGCTGTTACTACTGCCTCAAGGTAGGATACTACTATTACTACTGCCTCAGGGTAAGGATACTGCTGTTACTACTGCCTCAAGGTAGGATACTGCTGTTACTGCTGCCTCAAGGTAGGATACTACTGTTACTACTGCCTCAAGGTAGGGTTCTACTGCCTCAAGGTGGTTACTACTGCCTCAAGGTAGGGTTCTCACTGCCTCAAGGTAGGTTCTACTGCCTCAAGGTAGGGTTCTACTGCCTCAAGGTAGGGTTCTACTGCCTCAAGGTAGGGTTCTACTGCTTCAAGGTAGGATTCACTGCCTCAAGGTAGGATTATACTGCCTCAAGGTAGGGTTCTACTGCCTCAAGGTAGGGTTCTATTGCTTCAAGGTAGGGTTCTACTGCCTCAAGGTAGGGTTCTACTGCCTCAAGGTAGGGTTCTACTGCTTCAAGGTAGGATTCTACTGCCTCAAGGTAGGATTCTACTGCCTCAAGGTAGGGTTCTACTGCTTCAAAGTAGGATTTTACTGCCTCAAGGGTAGGATTCTACTGCCTCAAGGTAGGGTTCTACTGCCTCAAGGTAGGGTTCTACTGCCTCAAGGTAGGGTTCTACTGCCTCAAGGTAGGGTTCTACTGCTTCAAGGTAGGGTTCTACTGCTTCAAGGTAGGGTTCTACTGCTTCCGGTAGGATTCTACTGCCTCAAGGTAGGGTTCTACTGCCTCAAGGTAGGGTTCTACTGCCTCAAGGTAGGATTCTACTGCCTCAAGGTAGGGTTCTACTGCCTCAAGGTAGGGTTCTACTGCCTCAAGGTACTGTAGGCCTGATTCTATGATTCTAATGGGAGTGTAGGTTAAGGTAAGTATAGGTGGGGTTTTGGTTAACATGCAGTTTTGTTTAAAGTGTTAAGAATTGACTTTTTTTGTTTAAATGGAAATGTTCCATTTCAGACTGTGAAGAGATGCCAGAGTGGTTTGTCAGACACAGATAGCCTGATCTACTGTATGTCAATGGGCCTGGGTTCTCCACCTCTCTGATCCATCCTCCCTCCATGCCTGTTTACCCACCAGGTCCCGTTGGTGATCTTCAAAGCGTGAGAAGGAGGTGGCGAGGAAGCTGGAGTTTGATGGTCTCTACATCACAGAGCAGCCGTCTGAGGATGACATTAAAGGCCAGTGGGACAGACTAGTGATTAACACTGGGTAAGTCCACTGTTACCGCTCAGTTACTGCATAGTTCATTATCACAGCGGTTGCCTCCCTAATGGCACCCCTATTCACTGCATAGTGCACTACTTTGGACCAGCTCTGCTCCTGTAGTGCACTGTGCAGTATAAGTGCCATTTGAGACTCAGTCAGTTATTACAGCGCAGCTAACGCAGTATGGTCCGGGTCACGGAGGCCACAGGCTGAGCTAATTGTCCTCTGAATGTTTAAATGCTCAAACCTAACGATCACGCTCGTCTTGCGGTGGTGGGGCTTTGACTCTGCAGCCCTATGATATAGAGGTCTCTGGGTCACATATTAATGATATAGAGAAATGAATGAATATGGCAAACCATTATCGTTAATCCATTTCATAGCTGGATAATGTTTTTGTATAGACTGAGCATGTGGATCATGTTTTCTGTTTGGAGGACGTGGGCTAGTAATGTAATGGACTTTGGTTTGGATTTTCAGATCGTTTCCAAACAACTACTGGGATAAGTTTGTGAAGAGGAAGGTAGGTCTGAATTCATATTCACTGAAGACTCTCAATGTAATACATTTAGCTCTACATCAGTGACCTGTTTTAGAACTCTGTTTAGAACCAGTTTAGAACCTGTTTAGAACCTGTTTAGAACCAGTTTAGAACCTGTTTAGAACCTGTTTAGAACCTGTTTAGAAACAGTTTAGAATGTATCAGAACAGTAGAGTAAAGCTGTGTGGGTCCCCCTGCAGGTAATGGATAAGTATGGAGAATTCTACGGCCATGACCGGGCATCAGTGAGCTCTTGGGTATGGACAAGGCTGCTCTGGACTTCAGCGACGCCACGAGAAGAAGAAACCCAAGAAAGACAGCTCCTTAGCCGCGAGTGTGAGTCTGGGGGTGGGGACAGAGCCGGGAGGGTTTGGAGGGATGGAGGGTGAAGGGATGGGGGTGGGGACAGAGCCGGGAGGGGTTTGGAGGGATGGGGGGGGACAGAGCCGGAGGGTTTGGAGGATGGGAGGATGGGGTTGGGGGAGAGCCGGGAGGTTTGGAGGGTGAAGGGGTGGGGGACAGAGCCGGGAGGGTTTGGAGGATGTGAGGGATGGGGTTGGGGACAGAGCCGGGAGGGTTTGGAGGATGGAGGGATGGGGGTGGGGGACAGAGCCGGGGAGGGTTTGGAGGGATGGAGGGATGGGGTTGGGGGACAGAGCCGGGGAGGGTTTGAGGGATGGAGGGGGTGAAGGGATGGGGGGTGGGGGACAGAGCCGGGGAGGGTTTGGAGGGATGGAGGGATGGGGGGTGGGGGACAGAGCCGGGGAGGGTTTGGAGGGATGGAGGGATGGGGTGGGGTACAGAGCCGGGGAGGGTTTGGAGGGTGGAGGGATGGGGGTGGGGGACAGAGCCGGGAGGGTTTGGAGGGTGGAGGGATGGGGGTGGGGGACAGAGCCAGGGAGGGTTTGGAGGGATGGAGGGGATGGGGTTGGGGGTGGGGGACAGAGCCGGGGAGGGTTTGGAGGGATGGAGGGATGGAGGGGATGGGGGTGGGGGACAGAGCCGGGAGGGTTTGAGGGGATGGAGGGATGGAGGGATGGGGGTGGGGGACAGAGCCGGGGAGGGTTTGGAGGGATGGAGGGATGGAGGGATGGGGGTGGGGGACAGAGCCGGGGAGGGTTTGGAGGGATGGAGGGATGGAGGGATGGGGGTGGGGGACAGAGCCGGTGAGGGTTTGGAGGGATGGAGGGTGAAGGGATGGAGTTGGGGGACAGAGCCGGGAGGGTTTGGAGGGATGGAGGGTGATGGGATGGGGGGTGGGGACAGAGCCGGGGAGGGTTTGGAGGGATGGAGGGTGAAGGGATGGGGGTGGGGGACAGAGCCGGGAGGGTTTGGAGGGATGGGAGGGATGGAGGGTGGGGACAGAGCCGGGGAGGGTTTGGAGGGATGGAGGGATGGGGGGTGGGGACAGAGCCGGGAGGGTTTGGAGGGATGGAGGGATGGAGGGGAAGGGATGGGGGTGGGGGACAGAGCCGGGGAGGTTTGGAGGGATGGAGGGATGGGTTTGGGGGACAGAGCCGGGGAGGGTTTGGAGGGATGGAGGGTGGGGGACAGAGCCGGGAGGGTTTGGAGGGGTGGGGGTGGGGGACAGAGCCGGGGAGGGTTTGGAGGGATGGAGGGTGAAGGGATGGGGGTGGGGGACAGAGCCGGGGAGGGTTTGGAGGGATGGAGGGATGGGGGTGGGGGAACAGAGCCAGGGAGGGTTTGGAGGGATGGAGGGTGAAGGGATGGGGGTGGGGGACAGAGCCAGGGAGGGTTTGGAGGGATGGAGGGATGGGGGTGGGGGACAGGAGCCGGGAGGGTTTGGAGGGATGGAGGGATGGGGTGGGGGACAGAGCCGGGAGGGTTTGGAGGGTGGAGGGATGGGGGTGGGGGACAGAGCCAGGGAGGGTTTGGAGGGATGGAGGGATGGGGTTGGGGGTCGGGGACAGAGCCGGGGAGGGTTTGGAGGGATGGTGGGATGGAGGGATGGGGGTGGGGGACAGAGCCGGTGAGGGTTTGGAGGGATGGAGGGTGATGGGATGGGGGTGGGGACAGAGCCGGGGAGGGTTTGGAGGGATGGAGGGTGAAGGGATGGGGGTGGGGGACAGAGCCGGGAGGGTTTGGAGGGATGGAGGGATGGGGGTGGGGGGATAGAGCCGGGGAGGGTTTGGAGGGATGGAGGGATGGGGGTGGGGACAGAGCCGGGAGGGTTTGGAGGGATGGAGGGATGGAGGAAGGGATGGGGGTGGGGGACAGAGCCGGGAGGGTTTGGAGGATGGAGGGGATGGGGTTGGGGGACAGAGCCGGGAGGGTTTGGAGGGATGGAGGGATGGGGGGTGGAGGGATGGGGGGATGGGGGTGCCCCTCACAGTGCCTGTTGGACCCAATCAAAGCATTGAACTTAGATCATTAAAGCTCATAGATGGGGAAGCTTACTCTGTATTAGAGAGAACCAAAAATCTAGTTTCACCTTCTAAATGTGCACCTTTCTCTCTCTGTTGTTAATATGGAGTAAGCTTCCTCTGAAGCCAATAGAGTGAGAGGTGTTCTCCTAATATTTTATGTGTTTCAGTTGGAAGATGGCAGTAATGACCAATTACTGAACAGGATGGTGGCAGCAGGAGGCCTGATCGATGACAAATACGCCCCCAACATCAACCTGTTTATGTTCTGTTCTGTTGCAGATTAAACTCTGTAGATGTCAAGTACCAGATCTGGAAACTAGGAGTCGTCTTCACAGACAATGTAAATAAAGACTTATTTCATCCTGCTAAGTAACTTTAACTGCTTATTTAATAATTATTTTATTTTTTCCATTTTTTTTGTCATTTAGCAGACGCTCTTATCCAGAGCGACTTACATGAGCAATTAGGGTTAAGTGCCTTGCTTAAGGGCACATCGACAGATTTTTCACCTAGTCGGCTCGGAGATTAGAACCAGCGACCTTTCGGTTACTGGCACAACGCTCTTACCCACTAAGCTACCTGCCGCCCCCAGAATAATACATGATATATGGCGTTTAGCAGACTCTATTTCTAGCTCTCTTCCTGACCTCCGAGCCCCTGCAGTCGTTCCTGTACCTGGCTTGGTATACTGACCATGTCCGTCCTGGGTCACTACAACAACTTCTTCTTTGCTGCTCATCTCCTGGACATCGCCATGGGCTTCAAGACCCTCCGCACCATCCTGTCTTCTGTCACGCACAACGGCAAACAGGTACTGTGTCTGCAGTCGACTTTATCACTATGTCTGCACTTACTTAGTATCCTACAAACCAATGTCTAAAGATACAATATGTTACTGTAGATACATACAGTGTCTAAAGATACAATATGTTACTGTAGATACATACAGTGTCTAAATATACAATATGTTACTGTAGATACATACAGTGTCTAAATATACAATATGTTACTGTAGATACATACAGTGTCTAAAGATACAATATGTTACTGTAGATACATACAGTATCTAAATATACAAT
>NW_025536101.1:20000-27500 GCF_020615455.1 Coregonus clupeaformis | reverse complement strand
CAGGTTGTCAGTGTTATAATGTAACTGGCAGGTTGTCAGTGTTCTAATGTAACTGACAGGTTGTCAGTGTTATAATGTAACTGGCAGGTTGTTATAATGTAACTGGCAGGTTGTCAGTGTTATAATGTAACTGTCAGGTTGTCAGTGTTAAAAATGTAACTGGCAGGTTGTCAGTGTTATAATGTAACTGGCAGGTTGTTATAATGTAACTGGCAGGTTGTCAGTGTTATAATGTAACTGGCAGGTTGTCAGTGTTATAATGTAACTGGCAGGTTGTCAGTGTTATAATGTAACTGGCAGGTTGTCAGTGTTCTAATGTAACTGGCAGGTTGTCAGTGTTCTAATGTAACTGTCAGGTTGTCAGTGTTCTAATGTAACTGTCAGGTTGTCAGTGTTATAATGTAACTGGCAGGTTGTCAGTGTTATAATGTAACTGGCAGGTTGTCAGTGTTCTAATGTAACTGGCAGGTTGTCAGTGTTCTAATGTAACTGGCAGGTTGTCAGTGTTATAATGTAACTGGCAGGTTGTCAGTGTTATAATGTAACTGGCAGGTTGTTATAATGTAATTGGCAGGTTGTCAGTGTTATAATGTAACTGGCAGGTTGTTATAATGTAACTGGCAGGTTGTTATAATGTAACTGGCAGGTTGTTATAATGTAACTGGCAGGTTGTCAGTGTTCTAATGTAACTGGCAGGTTGTCAGTGTTCTAATGTAACTGGCAGGTTGTCAGTGTTCTAATGTAACTGGCAGGTTGTCAGTGTTATAATGTAACTGTCAGGTTGTCAGTGTTCTAAAGTAACTGGCAGGTTGTCAGTGTTATAATGTAACTGGCAGGTTGTCAGTGTTATAATGTAACTGGCAGGTTGTCAGTGTTATAATGTAACTGGCAGGTTGTCAGTGTTCTAATGTAACTGGCAGGTTGTCAGTGTTATAATGTAACTGGCAGGTTGTCAGTGTTATAATGTAACTGGTAGGTTGTCAGTGTTATAATGTAACTGGCAGGTTGTTATAATGTAACTGGCAGGTTGTCAGTGTTATAATGTAACTGGCAGGTTGTCAGTGTTCTAATGTAACTGGCAGGTTGTCAGTGTTATAATGTAACTGGCAGGTTGTTATAATGTAACTGGCAGGTTGTCAGTGTTATAATGTAACTGTCAGGTTGTCAGTGTTCTAATGTAACTGGCAGGTTGTCAGTGTTATAATGTAACTGGCAGGTTGTTATAATGTAACTGGCAGGTTGTCAGTGTTATAATGTAACTGGCAGGTTGTCAGTGTTATAATGTAACTGGCAGGTTGTCAGTGTTATAATGTAACTGGCAGGTTGTCAGTGTTATAATGTAACTGGCAGGTTGTCAGTGTTCTAATGTAACTGGCAGGTTGTCAGTGTTCTAATGTAACTGTCAGGTTGTCAGTGTTATAATGTAACTGGCAGGTTGTCAGTGTTATAATGTAACTGGCAGGTTGTCAGTGTTCTAATGTAACTGGCAGGTTGTCAGTGTTCTAATGTAACTGGCAGGTTGTCAGTGTTCTAATGTAACTGGCAGGTTGTCAGTGTTCTAATGTAACTGGCAGGTTGTCAGTGTTATAATGTAACTGGCAGGTTGTCAGTGTTATAATGTAACTGGCAGGTTGTTATAATGTAACTGGCAGGTTGTCAGTGTTATAATGTAACTGGCAGGTTGTTATAATGTAACTGGCAGGTTGTTATAATGTAACTGGCAGGTTGTTATAATGTAACTGGCAGGTTGTCAGTGTTCTAATGTAACTGGCAGGTTGTCAGTGTTCTAATGTAACTGGCAGGTTGTCAGTGTTATAATGTAACTGTCAGGTTGTCAGTGTTCTAATGTAACTGGCAGGTTGTCAGTGTTATAATGTAACTGGCAGGTTGTCAGTTTTATAATGTAACTGGCAGGTTGTTATAATGTAACTGGCAGGTTGTCAGTGTTATAATGTAACTGGCGGGTTGTTATAATGTAACTGGCAGGTTGTTATAATGTAACTGGCAGGTTGTTATAATGTAACTGGCAGGTTGTCAGTGTTCTAATGTAACTGGCAGGTTGTCAGTGTTCTAATGTAACTGGCAGGTTGTCAGTGTTATAATGTAACTGTCAGGTTGTCAGTGTTCTAATGTAACTGGCAGGTTGTCAGTGTTATAATGTAACTGTCAGGTTGTCAGTGTTCTAATGTAACTGGCAGGTTGTCAGTGTTATAATGTAACTGGCAGGTTGTCAGTGTTCTAATGTAACTGGCAGGTTGTCAGTGTTATAATGTAACTGGCAGGTTGTCAGTGTTCTAATGTAACTGGCAGGTTGTCAGTGTTATAAATGTAACTGGCAGGTTGTTATAATGTAACTGGCAGGTTGTCAGTGTTATAATGTAACTGGCAGGTTGTCAGTGTTCTAATGTAACTGTCAGGTTGTCAGTGTTATAATGTAACTGGCAGGTTGTCAGTGTTCTAATGTAACTGGCAGGTTGTCAGTGTTATAATGTAACTGGCAGGTTGTTATAATGTAACTGGCAGGTTGTCAGTGTTATAATGTAACTGGCAGGTTGTTATAATGTAACTGGCAGGTTGTTATAATGTAACTGGCAGGTTGTTATAATGTAACTGGCAGGTTGTCAGTGTTATAATGTAACTGGCAGGTTGTTATAATGTAACTGGCAGGTTGTCAGTGTTATAATGTAACTGGCAGGTTGTCAGTGTTATAATGTAACTGGCAGGTTGTCAGTGTTATAATGTAACTGGCAGGTTGTTATAATGTAACTGGCAGGTTGTTATAATGTAACTGGCAGGTTGTCAGTGTTATAATGTAACTGGCAGGTTGTTATAATGTAACTGGCAGGTTGTTATAATGTAACTGGCAGGTTGTTATAATGTAACTGGCAGTTTGTCAGTGTTATAATGTAACTGGCAGGTTGTTATAATGTAACTGGCAGGTTGTCAGTGTTATAATGTAACTGGCAGGTTGTTATAATGTAACTGGCAGGTTGTTATAATGTAACTGGCAGGTTGTCAGTGTTCTAATGTAACTGGCAGGTTGTCAGTGTTATAATGTAACTGGCAGGTTGTCAGTGTTCTAATGTAACTGGCAGGTTGTCAGTGTTATAATGTAACTGGCAGGTTGTCGTGTTATAATGTAACTGGCAGGTTGTCAGTGTTCTAATGTAACTGGCAGGTTGTCAGTGTTCTAATGTAACTGGCAGGTTGTCAGTGTTATAATGTAACTGTCAGGTTGTCAGTGTTCTAATGTAACTGGCAGGTTGTCAGTGTTATAATGTAACTTCAGGTTGTCAGTGTTATAATGTAACTGGCGGGTTGTCAGTGTTCTAATGTAACTGGCAGGTTGTCAGTGTTATAATGTAACTGGCAGGTTGTCAGTGTTATAATGTAACTGGCAGGTTGTCAGTGTTATAATGTAACTGGCAGGTTGTCAGTGTTATAATGTAACTGGCAGGTTGTTATAATGTAACTGGCAGGTTGTCAGTGTTATAATGTAACTGGCAGGTTGTCAGTGTTCTAATGTAACTGTCGGGTTGTCAGTGTTATAATGTAACTGGCAGGTTGTCAGTGTTCTAATGTAACTGGCAGGTTGTCAGTGTCACGATCGTCTGAAGAAGCGGACCAATACGCAGCGCGTGGAGTGAACATGATGACTTTATTCAATAAAGCAACCACGAAAAAACAACAAATGACGATAGTGAAGTCCTCTGTAACACTGACAGAAACATGGAACAAAAAACCCACAAATACAATGAAAACCAACACAGTATAAATATGGCTCCCAATCAGAGATAACGAGCCGACAGCTGACACTGTTACCTCCGATTGGGAGTCATTGACCAAACATAGAAAAACAACCTAGACTAACCAACATAGAAATACACCCAAGTGAAAATGAACAACCCTGGCTCAAAAATCAAAGTCCATAGAGCCAGAGTGTCACAGTACCCCCTAAAGGTGCGAACTCCGGCGCACCAGCATACAGTCTAGGGGAGGGTCTGGGTGGGCGTCTGTCTATGGTGGCGGCTCAGGCACTGGTCGTGGGTCCCCACCCCACCATAGTCACTACCCGCTTGTGTAACCTCCTCCACATGACCACCCCCCAACTAAACCCCCACAGGATTAAGGGGCATCACCGGACTCAGGGGCAGCACCGGACTAAGGGGCAGCACCGGCCTAAGGGGCAGCACCGACTAAGGGGCAGCACCGGGCTAAGGGGCAGCACCCGGGCTAAGGAGCAGCACCGGGCTAAGGGGCAGCACCGACTAAGGGGCAGCACCGGCCTAAGGGGCAGCACCGGACTAGGGGCAGCACCGCTAAGGGGCAGCACCGGCTAAGGGGCAGCACCGGGCTAAGGAGCAGCACCGGCTAAGGGGCAGTACCGGACTAAGGGGCAGCTCCGGACTGAATGGCGGATCCTGGCTGGCTGGCTCTGGCGGATCCTGGCTGGCTGGCGGATCCGGCTGGACGGCTCTGGCGGATCCGGGCTGGACGGCTCTGGCGGATCCGGCTGGACGGCTCTGGCGGATCCTGGCTGGACGGCTCTGGCGGATCCTGGCTGAACGGCTCTGGCGGATCCTGGCTGGACGGCTCTGGCGGATCCTGGCTGGACGGCTCTGGCGGATCCTGGCTGAACGGCTCTGGCGGATCCTGGCTGGACGGCTCTGGCGGATCCTGGCTGGACGGCTCTGGCGGATCCTGGCTGGACGGCTCTGGCGGATCCTGGCTGAACGGCTCTGGCGGATCCTGGCTGGACGGCTCTGGCGGATCCTGGCTGGACGGCTCTGGCGGATCCTGGCTGGACGGCTCTGGCGGATCCTGGCTGAACGGCTCTGGCGGATCCTGGCTGGACGGCTCTTTGCTGGCTGACGGGTCTGGCTGCTCATGGCTGGCTGACGGATCTCGGCTGCTCATGGCTGGCTGACGGATCTGGCTGCTCATGGCTGGCTGACGGATCTGGCTGCTCGCGGCTGGCTGACGGATCTGGCTGCTCGCGGCTGGCTGACGGATCTGGCTGCTCGTGGCTGGCTGACGGATCTGGCTGCTCGTGGCTGGCTGACGGATCTGGCTGCTCGTGGCTGGCTGACGGATCTGGCTGCTCATGGCTGGCTGACGGATCTGGCTGCTCACGGCTGGCTGACGGATCTGGCTGCTCATGGCTGGCTGACGGTGCTGGCTGGGCGGCTGGCGGTGGAGGCGGACCCCAGCCTCGGAGAGTGATCATCA
This sequence comes from Coregonus clupeaformis, assembly GCF_020615455.1. Lineage (NCBI taxonomy): Eukaryota > Metazoa > Chordata > Actinopteri > Salmoniformes > Salmonidae > Coregonus > Coregonus clupeaformis. The sequence continues at coordinate 22,271 of NW_025536101.1, read as the reverse complement.
CCTCCCGCAGGGCGGTTCCCATCTGCAGGTGCTGCTCTTGCTGGACCCGAACCTGGGCTTCCAGTCTTGTACTGGCTCGTCGGCTCCTGCTGATTCCATCGCTGGTGTATGATTCTGTCTGGCGGAAGGCTCCTAGCGGCTCCTGTCTGGCGGGAAGGCTCTAGCGGCTCCCGGGTCTGGCGGACGGCTCTGAAGGCTCATGGCAGACGGGGCGGCTTTGCAGGCTCAGTACAGACGGGCGGCTTATGCAGCGCTTGGCAGACGGGCAGTTCAGGCGCCATAGGGCAGACGGGCAGTACAGGCGCCGTTGAGCAGACGGGCAGTTCAGGCGCCCAAGCCATGTGCCCCCAAAAATTTTTTGGGGTTGCCTCCCGTCCTTCCGACCGATGGCCCTGCTGCTGTCGTTGCTCCTCTCCTGCCAGGTTCTCCCCTTCATCGCCCTCCGGTACCGGACGGCCTCCTCCTGCGTTATCTGTCCCCAACCGAGGAGGACATCCACCAGCGTTTTCTCTCCTTACCCGGCGCTTCCTCCCCAAGAAATGTTTGGGTAGTACTCCCGGGCTTCCAGCCTTGCCTCCGTGCTTCCTCCTCATACCACTTCCTCTCTGCTTTAGCTGCCTCCAGCTCTTCACGAGGGCGGTGATATTCCTCCGGTTGTGCCCAAGGACCCTTTCCAGCCCGTATCTCCTCCCATGTCCACGAATCCTTTGGAGGCGTCCATAAATCCTGTGTAGGTAGGTCCTGTTGCCGTTTGTTACGCTGCTTGGTCCTTCTATGGTGGGTTTTTCTGTCACTATCGTCATTTGTTGTTTTTCGTGGTTGCTTTATAAAATAAAGTCATCATGTTCACTCCACGCGCTGCGTATTGGTCCGCTTCTTCAGACGATTGTGACAGTCAGTGTTATAATGTAACTGGCAGGTTGTTATAATGTAACTGGCAGGTTGTCAGTGTTATAATGTAACTGGCAGGTTGTTATAATGTAACTGGCAGGTTGTTATAATGTAACTGGCAGGTTGTTATAATGTAACTGGCAGGTTGTCAGTGTTATAATGTAACTGGCAGGTTGTCATATAATGTAACTGGCAGGTTGTCAGTGTTATAATGTAACTGGCAGGTTGTCAGTGTTATAATGTAACTGGCAGGTTGTTATAATGTAACTGGCAGGTTGTTATAATGTAACTGGCAGGTTGTTATAATGTAACTGGCAGGTTGTTATAATGTAACTGGCAGTTTGTCAGTGTTATAATGTAACTGGCAGGTTGTTATAATGTAACTGGCAGGTTGTCAGTGTTATAATGTAACTGGCAGGTTGTTATAATGTAACTGGCAGGTTGTTATAATGTAACTGGCAGGTTGTCAGTGTTCTAATGTAACTGGCAGGTTGTCAGTGTTATAATGTAACTGGCAGGTTGTCAGTGTTCTAATGTAACTGGCAGGTTGTCAGTGTTATAATGTAACTGGCAGGTTGTCAGTGTTATAATGTAACTGGCAGGTTGTCAGTGTTCTAATGTAACTGGCAGGTTGTCAGTGTTCTAATGTAACTGGCAGGTTGTCAGTGTTATAATGTAACTGTCAGGTTGTCAGTGGTAGAGAAGAACCAGTAGGTCTGGTGCTGTTGTGGTTCTACCTGCTGTCCTTTAGAAACACAGGCTAAATAATGTTGACACACAAGATAATAATAATATATATATATATATATATATATATATATATAAGGGCCCTGCGGCCAGTGTCAGAGGGACAGACAGACAGACAGGAGACAGGGCCTGTATTAGCCCCTACAGACAGACAGACAGACAGACAGACAGACAGACAGACGAGACAGGACCTGTATTAGCCCCTACAGACAGACAGACAGACAGACAGACAGACAGACAGACAGACAGACAGGGCCTGTATTGGCCCCTACAGACAGACAGACAGACAGACAGGAGACAGGGCCTGTATTAGCCCCTACAGACAGACAGACAGACAGGAGACAGGGGCCTGTATAGCCCCCTACAGACAGACAGACAGACAGACAGACAGGAGACAGGACCTGTATTAGCCCCTACAGACAGACAGACAGACAGACAGACAGACAGACAGACAGACAGACAGACAGACAGACAGACAGACAGACAGACAGACAGACAGACAGACAGACAGACAGACAGACAGACAGACAGACAGACAGACAGACAGACGGGAGACAGGGGACAGGAACTGCTCTGTGTCTCTGCGTTAATCCTCCCAGAGCCAGCCACCCATGACATTCCATTACTCCATTC
>NW_025536101.1:0-17500 GCF_020615455.1 Coregonus clupeaformis | reverse complement strand
GCCTAGTTTAACAGTTAGTCATATCCCCACAGCACTGAAATATAGATAAGCCTAGTTTAACAGTTAGTCATATTCCCACAGAGCTGAAACATAGACAAGCCTAGTTTAACAGTTAGTCATATCCCCACAGAGCTGAAACATGAGACAAGCCTAATTTAACAGTTAGTCATATCCCCACAGCACTGAAACATAGATAAGCCTAGTTTAACAGTTAGTCATATCCCCACAGCACTGAAACATAGATAAGCCTAGTTTAACAGTTAGTCATATCCCCACAGCACTGAAACATAGACAAGCCTAGTTTAACAGTTAGTCATATCCCCACAGCACTGAACCATAGACAAGCCTAGTTTAACAGTTAGTCATATCCCTACAGCACTGAAACAGAGACAAGCCTAGTTTAACAGTTAGTCATATCCCTACAGCGCTGAAACAGAGACAAGCCTAGTTTAACAGTTAGTCATATCCCCACAGCACTGAAACATAGACAAGCCTAGTTTAACAGTTAGTCATATCCCCACAGCGCTGAAACATAGATAAGCCTAGTTTAACAGTTAGTCATATCCCCACAGAGCTGAAACAGAGACAAGCCTAGTTTAACAGTTAGTCATATCGCACAGCACTGAAACATAGATAAGCCTAGTTTAACAGTTAGTCATATCCCCCACAGCACTGAAACATAGATAAGCCTAGTTTAACAGTTAGTCATATCCCCACAGAGCTGAAACAGAGACAAGCCTAGTTTAACAGTTATTCATATCCCCACAGCACTGAAATATAGATAAGCCTAGTTTAACAGTTAGGCATATCCCCACAGCACTGAAACATAGATAAGCCTAGTTTAACAGTTAGTAATATCCCCCACAGCGCTGAAACATAGATAAGCCTAGTTTAACAGTTAGTCATATCTCCACAGCGCTGAAACATAGACAAGCCTAGTTTAACAGTTAGTCATATCCCCACAGCACTGAAACATAGACAAGCCTAGTTTAACAGTTAGTCATATCCCTACAGCACTGAAACAGAGACAAGCCTAGTTTAACAGTTAGTCATATCCCTACAGCACTGAAACATAGACAAGCCTAGTTTAACAGTTAGTCAGCCCACAGCACTGAAACATAGACAAGCCTAGTTTAACAGTTAGTCATATCCCCACAGCACTGAAACATAGACAAGCCTAGTTTGACAGTTAGTCATATCCCCACAGCGCTGAAACATAGATAAGCCTAGTTTAACAGTTAGTCATATCCCACAGCACTGAAACATAGATAAGCCTAGTTTAACAGTTAGTCATATCCCCACAGAGCTGAAACATAGACAAGCCTAGTTTAACAGTTAGTCATATCCCCACAGCACTGAAACATAGACAAGCCTAGTTTAACAGTTAGTCATATCCCTACAGCACTGAAACAGAGACAACCCTAGTTTAACAGTTAGTCATATCCCTACAGCGCTGAAACAGAGACAAGCCTAGTTTAACAGTTAGTCATATCCCCACAGCACTGAAATATAGACAAGCCTATTTTAACAGTTAGTCATATCCCCACAGCACTGAAACATAGACAAGCCTATTTTAACAGTTAGTCATATCCCCACAGCACTGAAACATAGACAAGCCTAGTTTAACAGTTAGTCATATCCTACAGCGCTGAAACAGAGACAAGCCTAGTTTAACAGTTAGTCATATCCCCACAGAGCTGAAACAGAGACAAGCCTAGTTTAACAGTTAGTCATATCCCCACAGCGCTGAAACATAGATAAGCCTAGTTTAACAGTTAGTCATATCCCTACAGCACTGAAACATAGATAAGCCTAGGTTTAACAGTTAGTCATATCCCCACAGCACTGAAACATAGATAAGCCTAGTTTAACAGTTAGTCATATCCCTACAGCACTGAAACAGAGACAACCCTAGTTTAACAGTTAGTCATATCCCTACAGCACTGAAACATAGATAAGCCTAGTTTAACAGTTAGTAATATCCCAACAGCACTGAAACATAGATAAGCCTAGTTTAACAAGTTAGTCATATCCCCACAGCACTGAAACATAGATAAGCCTAGTTTAACAGTTAGTCATATCCCCACAGCGCTGAAACATAGACAAGCCTAGTTTAACTGTTAGTCATATCCCCACAGCACTGAAACATAGACAAGCCTAGTTTAACAGTTAGTCCTTTCCTCACAGCACTGAAACAGGGAGACAAGCCTAGTTTAACAGTTAGTCATATCCCTACAGCGCTGAAACAGAGACAAGCCTAGTTTAACAGTTAGTCATATCACCACAGAGCTGAAACAGAGACAAGCCTAGTTTAACAGTTAGTCATATCCCCACAGCGCTGAAACAGAGACAAGCCTAGTTTAACAGTTCGTCATATCCCCAAGAGAGCTGAAACATAGACAAGCCTATTTTAACAGTTAGTCATATCCCCACAGCAATGAAACAGAGACAAGCCTAGTTTAACAGTTAGTCATATCCCCACAGCGCTGAAACATAGACAAGCCTAGTTTAACAGTTAGTCATATCCCCACAGCACTGAAACATAGACAAGCCTAGTTTAACAGTTAGTCATATCCCTACAGCACTGAAACAGAGACAAGCCTAGTTTAACAGTTAGTCATATCCCTACAGCACTGAAACATAGACAAGCCTAGTTTAACAGTTAGTCATATGCCCACAGCACTGAAACATAGACAAGCCTAGTTTAACAGTTAGTCATATCCCCACAGCACTGAAACATAGACAAGCCTAGTTTGACAGTTAGTCATATCCCCACAGCGCTGAAACATAGATAAGCCTAGTTTAACAGTTAGTCATATCCCACAGCACTGAAACATAGATAAGCCTAGTTTAACAGTTAGTCATATCCCCACAGAGCTGAAACATAGACAAGCCTAGTTTAACAGTTAGTCATATCCCCACAGCACTGAAACATAGACAAGCCTAGTTTAACAGTTAGTCATATCCCTACAGCACTGAAACAGAGACAACCCCTAGTTTAACAGTTAGTCATATCCCTACAGCGCTGAAACAGAGACAAGCCTAGTTTAACAGTTAGTCATATCCCCACAGCACTGAAATATTGACAAGCCTATTTTAACAGTTAGTCATATCCCCACAGCACTGAAACATAGACAAGCCTATTTTAACAGTTAGTCATATCCCCACAGCACTGAAACATAGACAAGCCTAGTTTAACAGTTAGTCATATCCCTACAGCGCTGAAACAGAGACAAGCCTAGTTTAACAGTTAGTCATATCCCCACAGAGCTGAAACAGAGACAAGCCTAGTTTAACAGTTAGTCATATCCCCACAGCGCTGAAACATAGATAAGCCTAGTTTAACAGTTAGTCATATCCCTACAGCACTGAAACATAGATAAGCCTAGTTTAACAGTTAGTCATATCCCCACAGCACTGAAACATAGATAAGCCTAGTTTAACAGTTAGTCATATCCCTACAGCACTGAAACAGAGACAACCCTAGTTTAACAGTTAGTCATATCCCTACAGCACTGAAACATAGATAAGCCTAGTTTAACAGTTAGTAATATCCCAACAGCACTGAAACATAGATAAGCCTAGTTTAACAGTTAGTCATATCCCCACAGCGCTGAAACATAGATAAGCCTAGTTTAACAGTTAGTCATATCCCCACAGCACTGAAACATAGATAAGCCTAGTTTAACAGTTAGTCATATCCCCACAGCGCTGAAACATAGACAAGCCTAGTTTAACTGTTAGTCATATCCCCACAGCACTGAAACATAGACAAGCCTAGTTTAACAGTTAGTCATATCCCTACAGCGCTGAAACAGAGACAAGCCTAGTTTAACAGTTAGTCATATCCCCACAGAGCTGAAACAGAGACAAGCCTAGTTTAACAGTTAGTCATATCCCCACAGCGCTGAAACAGAGACAAGCCTAGTTTAACAGTTCGTCATATCCCCACAGAGCTGAAACATAGACAAGCCTATTTTAACAGTTAGTCATATCCCCACAGCAATGAAACAGAGACAAGCCTAGTTTAACAGTTAGTCATATCCCCACAGCGCTGAAACAGAGACAAGCCTAGTTTAACAGTTAGTCATATCCCCACAGAGCTGAAACATAGACAAGCCTATGTTAACAGTTAGTCATATCCCCACAGCGCTGAAACAGAGACAAGCCTATTTTAACAGTTAGTCATTTCCCCACAGCGCTGAAACAGAGACAAGACTAGCTTAACAGTTAGTCATATCCCCACAGCGCTGAAGCAGAGACAAGCCTAGCTTGTTCTTACAATATAGACGATGCTCTCCCAGAAATAACAATGGTTTACTCTCTCTAGACTAGACTATCAAAACAAACATGTTTTCTGAAATAGTTTGAAGCGAGTCACCATGTATGGCAGAACATGACAATACTGTGACAGGATCCAGTAGCACTATGTACGGTAGATAAGATGATCTCAGATGGCGACGGAGCCTGGTTGATATGGTGGCTGGTCTCTCAGATGGTCATCTGAGGACAACAAAACAAACAGTGTCTCTAATGAGGATCAATAGCTCATCCAACTGAGAGACAATTATCCTTGGAAGACCACTGGAGCCACTGAGTCCGGATCTTACTCAACAGCTAAAGGGGAGATAATATTATGGTCTGTTCAGGATTAGTACTACAGGACACTATTATCCTCAAGACACGGTTAGCCCATGGCTAAGCAGGAGAGAGTTAAGACAGTGATATCCTGCAGGACCAATCTGCATGCTGAACAGTGGTATGATATTTGGTGCGTCCCAAATAACACCCTTTTCCCTTTATAGTGCACTACTTTTGACCACACTATAGGCCATGGTCAAAAGTAGTGCACTACATAGGGAATAGGGGTGCCGTTTGGGAAAGCATCCGTGGACACTAGGGCTAGATGACTCCTAGTCGTAGGGAGTGGAGGCGAAGCATCAATGATTGATTGTATTGTCAGCTGAAGGGCTATTTGACTGGTTATGTTAAAACTAACTCATCTGACAGGAAAATCAGAACTGATATCTGACACCAGGAGTTCTCCAACCTCTCCTCGGGGACCCCAAGATGTTGCTCTGAACCATCTCACCTGATTGACCTAGGTGAAGGGCTTGGTGATTAGATGACAGGTTGAATCAGGTGTGTTAGCTGTGGAATAGTTAAATACATGGAACAGTTGGCGTCCTGAGGAGAGGTTGGAGAGTGTCTGGGGGTCCTGAGGAGAGGTTGGAGAACGTCTGGAGTCCTGAGGAGAGGTTGGAGAACAACTGGGGGTCCTGAGGAGAGTTGGAGTGTCTGGGGGTCCTGAGGAGAGGTTGGAGAACGTCTGGGGTCTGAGGAGGGTTGAAGTGTCACGGGTTGAGGAGACGTTGGAGAACGCAGGAGATTAGCTGGGGTCCTGAGGAGAGGTTGGAGCTGGGGGTCCTGAGGAGAGGTTGGAGCGCGTCCTGAGAGATTGGAGAATCTGAGGAACTGGGGGTCCTGAGGAGAGTTAGACGCTCTAGTTGTTCTGGGATCCCGAGGAGACGTTGAAGAACCACTGTCTTATACAGTCTGATGCTCTGTATCTGTTCCTTCCCTCAGAGCCAGAGTATTATTGTAGCATTTGGTTATAGAGGTGAAACACTGGTGTTGGAAATTCAAATGAGATTAATCCGAGCCGTCTTTCCCTGTGTTGAGTGATATGTAGAGAGATGAGCAGCTGCAGTCGAAGTTGGCTTTGACAGCATCACATACAAACCTGTCTTTCTCTTGCAGACCAAATGCTTCATCTGCGGAATTGGAAACGACTACTTTGATACAGTGCCTCACGGCTTCGAAACCCACACCCTGCAGGAGCACAACTTGGCCAACTATCTGTGAGTAGAGACATACACTACCGGTCAAAAGTTTTAGAACACCTACTCATTCAAGGGTTTTTCTTAATTTTTTACTATTTTCTACATTATGGAATAGTGAAGACATCAAAACTATGAAATAACACATATGGAATCATGTAGTAAACAAAAAAGTGTTAAACAAATCAAAATATATTTTATATTTGAGATTCTTCAAAGTAGCCACCCTTTGCCTTGATGACAGCTTTGCACACTCTTGGCATTCTCTCAACCAGCTTAACCTGGAATGCTTTTCCAACAGTCTTGAAGGAGTTCCCACATATGCTGAGCACTTGTTGGCTGCTTTTCCTTCACTCTGCCGTCCAACTCATCCCAAACCATCTCAATTGGGTTGAGGTCGGGGGATTGTGGAGGTCAGGTCATCTGATGCAGCACTCCATCACTCTCCCTTCTTGGAGAATAGCCCTTACACAGCCTGGAGGTGTGTTGGGTCATTATCCTGTTGAAAAACAAATGATAGTCCCACTAAGCCCAAACCAGATGGGATGGCGTATCGCTGCAGAATGCTGTGGTAGCCATGCTGGTTAAGTGTGCCTTGAATTCTAAATAAATCACTGACAGTGTCACCAGCAAAGCACCACCACACCATAACACCTCCTCCTCCATACTTTACGGTGGGAAATACACATGCGGAGATCATCCGTTCACCCACACCGCGTCTCACAAAGACACAGCATTTGGAACCAAAAATATCAAATTTGGACTCCAGACCAAAGGACAAATTTCCACCGGTCTAATGTCCGTTGCTCGTGTTTCTTGGCCCAAGAAGGTCTCTTCTTATTATTGATGTCCTTTAGTAGTGGTTTCTTTGCAGCAATTCAACCATGAAGGCCTGATTCACGCAGTCTCCTCTGAACAGTTGATGTTGAGATGTGTCTGTTACTTGAACTCTGTGAAGCATTTATTTGGGCTGCAATTTCTGAGGCTGGTAACTCTAATTAACTTATCCTCTGTAGCAGAGGTAACTCTGGGTCATCCATTCCTGTGGCGGTCCTCATGAGAGCCAGTTTCATCATAGCGCTTGATGGGTTTTGCAACTGCACTTGAAGAAACTTTCAAAGTTATTGAAATGTTCCGTATTGACTGACCTTCATGTCTTAAAGTAATGATGGACTGTCGTTTCTCTTTGCTTATTTGAGCTGTTCTTGCCATAATATGGACTTGGTCTTTAATGTTGTCTTGTTGGTTCTGCAGAACCGCTAGAGTGAAAAGGAGTGGGGAGAGGGGGCATCCCTGTTGTGTTCCTCTTTCTAAGACTTTCCTGGAAGATAATCGCATGTCTCTGTGTTGCATTAGGAGGCTATTGATCACATACTCCTGCAGAGTAGAGACAAGATCAGAGGTAGAGTGAATTAAACTGATTTCCTGCTTTATTCTGCTCTCGTTCTGTTAAAGCGGCAATGCAGCAGTTGAAGCCACAACCAAAGTGTCCTCCCCCTGTTTTATACAGAGGGGGGGCTAGAGAATAACCACCCAGGGCTGACCATCCATGAGATCTAAATGATAGTGGAACCATGTTTTGAGGCTGTCCAGTGGTTGTTGACTTGTATTTTGGGTTGTGATGGGGTGTGTCAGTTGAACAATCTGTCAGCTGGGTCTGATTGAAGCTAATTCTAAAAAAAACGTTCTGTTTTTAGATTTTTTGTGATGTATCTCAATAACAAAGACGAAACAGAGCACACAGGCCAGGTAAGAGTCTAGGTTACACTTAAATGGACCCTATTTCTATGTAGTGCACCTTTTTGAACAGGGCCCAGGTAGGGCTCTAGTCAAAAGTAGTGCACTACTATATAGGAATGGGTGTGATTTGGACACAACTACACACAAAATAGACTTTTTCCTCCTTCATTCACAGAACAATGTTGTTCTCCCCAGTGGGTTAGCTAAGCACCGCGCCTCAGAGGAGAAAAATACGCTTATTGTTGGAATCATCAGCATTATGCTCCATCACTCTCTGAACACACGCTTTGATTTGTAGAAAAAAAAAGAGAAACCATTTGACCTCAGGGAAACATCACTACAACCAATACAAACTTGAAAGGGAAACCATTTGACCTCAGGGAAACGACTACAACAAATACAAACTAAAGCGTGGAACCATTTGACCTCAGGGAAATGACTACAAACAAATACAAACAAAGAGAACCATTTCACCTCAGGGAAATGACTACAACAAATACAGACGAGAAAGAGAACCAAACAATTGAAAAGGAAAAAGTAAAGACTGCAAAAAGACAAATCTCCAAATCCCTTTAGGCCATTTGTGCAAGGTTAGCATTTTCATTGCACCTTGCCTTAGTAAAGCTACAGTATTTAGTAGAGAGACCATTGGCTTTTGACTGTAGTGGTATATTATCCTGGATGGTAGACCTCTTTATCACTACTAGTTTATATTGAATGAACTGTCTGATACCCCCTCTCCTTTTTCCCCTCTTCTCTCCTTTCCCCCCTCTCCTCCCTTTTTTTTCTCTTTCCCTTCTCTCTCTCCTCTCCCTCCCTCCCTTTTTTCTCCTTCCCTCTTTCTTCCCTCTTTTTTTTCTTCCTTTCTCCTCCCCCCCCTCTCCTTTCCTTTCTCCTCCTCCCCTCTCTTATCTTTCTTTCTTCCTCTCTCCCCATCCTCTTTCTCCCCCTCCCCTCCCCCTCTCTCTCCTCCCCCTCCCCTTTTTCCTCCCCCTCTCTCTCCCTTCCACCTTTCTCCTTCCCTCCCTCTCTTTCCCCCTTTCCTCCCCTCTCTCATCCCCTTTCTATCTTTCCCTCTCTTTCCCCTTCCCTCTCTCCTCCTCCCCTTCTCCTCCCCTCTCTATCTTTCCCTCTCTCCCTCCCCTCTCTCCCTCCCCTCTCTCCGTCCATCTTTCTTCTCCCCTTTCTTTCCTTTCTCTCTTCCCCCCCCTCTCCTCCCCTCTGTCTTTCTTTTTTTCCCTCTCCATCCTCCTCTCTCTCCTTCCTTCTCTCCTCCCCCTCTCCCCCTCCCCTCTCTCTTCCTTCCATCTCACCCCTTCCCTCTCTCTCTCCTCCCCCTCTCTCCCTCCCCTCTCTCCTTCCTTCTCTCTTTCTCCTCCCCTCTTTCCCCCCCCCCTCTTTCCCCTACCCTTTCTCTCCTTCCACCTTTCTCCTCCCCTCTCTCTCCCTCCCTCCCTCTCTCTCCTCCCCTTCTCTCCTTCCCCCTCTCTCCTCCCTCTCTCCCTCTTTCCTCCCTCTTTCTCCTCCCCCTCTCTCTCCTACCTCTCTCCCCTCCCTCTCTCTCCTCCCCCCTCTCTCCTTCCCTCTCTCCCTCCCCTCCCTCCCCTCCCCCTCTTTCCTTCTATCTCTACTCCTTCCCTCTCTTCTCCTCCCCCCCTCTCCCCTCCCCTCTCTCCTCTCTTTCTCTCCTCTCTTTCCTCCCCCCTCCCTCCCTCCTCCCCTCTCTCTCCTTCCCTCTCACTACCTTCCCTCTCCCCTCCCCCTCTCCCCCTACCCCTTTCTCTCCGTCCATCTTTCTCCTCCCTTTTCTTCCCTCCTTTCTCTATCTTTCCTCTCTCCTTCCATCTTTCTTTCTCCCCCTCTCTCTCCTTCCCTCCCCTCTCTATCTTTCCCTTTCTCTCCTTCCACCTTTCTCCTCCCCTCTTTCTCTCCTTCCTCCCCTCTCTATCTTTCCCTTTTTCTCCTTCCCTCTTTCTCCTTCCCTCTCTCCTCCCCTCTCTATCTTTCCCTCTCTCCTTCCATCTTCTCTCCTCCCCTCTCTCTCTCCTTCCCTCCCCTCTCTATCTTTCCCTCTCTCTCCTTCCACTCTTTCTCCTCCCTCTCTCTCCTTCCTCTCCTCTCTATCTTTCCCTCTTCTCCTTCCATCTTTTTCCTTCCCTCTCTCTCTTTCCCTCCCCTCTCTATCTTTCCCTCTCTCTCTTTTCCTCTTTCTCCTTCCCTTTCTCTTCTCCTCTCTATACTTTTTTTTTTTCCTTCCCTCTCTCTCTTTCCCTCCTTTCCTTCTCCTCTTTCTCCTCCTCTCTCTCCTCCCCCTCTCTTTCTTCCTCTCTCTTCCCTTCTTCTTTCCTCCTTTCTTCTCTTTTTCTTCTCTTTTTTCTCTCTTCTCTCTCCTTCTCTTTTTCTTTCTCTCCCTCTTTCTTTCTTTTCTTTTCTTATTCCTTTTTTCTCCTCTTTCCTTCCTTTTTTTTTTTTCCCTTCTTTTTCTTTCTTCTTCTATCTTTCTCCTCCTCTCTTTCTTTCTTTTGCTTTTTTTTTCCTTCTCTATCTTTCTTTTTTTCTCCTTTCTTTTTTTTTCTTCCTTCCTTCCTTCTTCTTTCTTTCTTTTCCTTTCTTTCTTCTCTTTTTCCCTCCCTTTCTCTTTTTCCCTCTTTTTCTCTCTCTCTCTTTCCCTCTCTCTCCTCCCCTCTCTTTCCTCCCCTCTCTATCTTTCCTCTCTCTCTTCCATACTTTTTCCTCCCTCTCTCTCCTTCCCTTCCCTCTCTATCTCTCCCTCTCCCGTCTCCAGGGAGTCGTATGTGTGGGAAGATGTACCAGGAGCGGTAGCTGGGAATTCCTTCCCGCCGGAGACTGCTCGAAACAATCGAAGACCAGCTCAACTGATCAATTCATCAACTGATCAATTCAACTGACTACTGATCAACTCATCTAATGATCCAGACTCAGAGACTCGCCCTTTCTACTGATCAATATGAAAGGCTGCTTCAGCACCTTCCTTCGCCAGCTAGCCCACGCTGTTTGGAATCCTTACCAGACACTGTACATAATAATATAATGATAATTGACTGTATAATGTCCTTCCTGGGTGCATTTGGAGAACAGGGCTGCTGTTTTGACATGAGGGACTTTGAGGACTCAATGCTTCATCTATACATTTGCTTTAATAATAGATTTAAATGATTGGAGGAAAGACGCAGGAAGAAGAAAAACAAGGACGCCTGCATTTGGAAAAGTAAAACCAAACTGCTTTGTGGACGTGGACGGGTTTCTCCAGAGAACACAGAATGAATACAAAAGGCTGTTGCTCATCCTCTGCGCCTCAGGAATGACATGGTGTACAGCACATACATGTACAGAATACTGAGAGGAGATGAAGGCCAGGCCCAGTGGATGGAGAGCTGGGACAGATGGGGGACGTGATGAGAAACGTGCCAGCCGGGTCCGAGCGGGCTATGCAAGCTGGAGAAAAGAGGAACGCTTGGATGGCGATCATCAACACATCAGCACATATGTGGAGACTGCACACAGGGCTGAGTATTTATGACATAACGATGGGAGTTTTGTGTGTCTGAGAGACAGCGGGACATAGTGTGTGTGTTGGAGATAAGACAAGGAGGGAGAGAGAGAGAGAGAGAAGAGAGGAGAGAGGAGAGAGGAGAGAGAGGAGAGGACATAGAGACAGAGAAAGAGAGAGAACAGAGAGAGAGAGAGGAGAGAGACAGAGAGAGGAGAGAGAGACAGAGAGAGACAGAGAAAGGGAGAGAGGGAGAGAGAGAGGAGAGGAGAAGAGAGAGGAAGAGAAAGGGAGAGGGAGAGAGAGAGGAGAGAGAGAGACAGGGGGGAGGGAGAGGAGAGAGAGAGAGAGAGAGAGAGAGGAGAGAGAGAGAGAGAGAGAGAGAGAGAGAGAGGAGAGAGAGGGAGAGAGAGAGAGAGAGAGAGAGAGAGCATGTGAAGGGAGAGAAGGAGGAAGGAGTTCTGGACACTGTTCTCTCACCACTTGTTCTTTTTACAGCTTTTTTTGGGGGGCTGGGGGTACGCTCTTAAGGCAATCCAGCAACAGAGCAACTCTTATATACAAGTTCTACAAAAATCTCAGAAAACTTCAATATGAATTATTGCATGTTTATTATGCAAGTTTATAATGAAAAGTTTAAGAAATAGAGACGACGTAAGAATTGATCTTTGTCACAACCAAAATGTTTTGTCTAGGTTTTGAGATGATTTCATTAAGATGATTTCTGGTATTTAGGTGTTGTGGGCTTCATTGTAAATAACAGACCACGTCATCAGCCAAGAATACTGATCAGATAATACTGGGTCATCTGCTTCTTTCATCCTCACCTGTGTTTTATTAATAAGGTAACGGCCCATAGTGCTTTGGTAAGTAAAAGTAGTATACTATAGGGAATAGGGTACCACTTGGGACGCCGGGTGTCTGACCCATTCTGATTGAAGCTGAAGCAATACTCATTCAGGGGACTCATGGAAGATCATTATGTAAAGTGACAACAACATACAAGCCTGCCTCCATTTTGCTTCAGATCATTATGTAAAGTGACGACAACAACATACAAGCCTGCTCCATTTTAGTTTCAGATCATTGGTGTAAAGTGACAAAACATACAGCCTGCTCCATTTTGTTTCAGATCATTATGTAAAATGACAACAACATACAAGCCTAGCTCATTTTAGTTTCAGATCATTATGTAAAGTGACAACAACATATAAGCCTGCTCATTTTGTTTCAGATCATTATGTAAAGTGACAACAAAATACAAGCTCTGCTCCATTTTGTTTCAGATCATTATGTAAAGTGACAACAACATACAAGCCTGCTCCATTTTTTAGTTTCAGATCATTATGTAAAGTGACAACAACATACAAGCCTGCTCCATTTTTGTTTCAGATCATTATGTAAAAGTGACAACAAAACATACAAGCCTGCTCCATTTTAGTTTCAGATCATTATGTAAAGTGACAACAACAACATACAAGCCTGCTACATTTGGTTTCAGATCAAAGATGCCAATAAAGTTATTTTTTAAATCAAGTTAAGTACTAATAAACTAAAGTGTTTTGGTATAGTTAGTAACCACTAGAAGCTCCTAATGGGGAGATGGGCCACAGTATGTACACCAGCTGTAAGATAAGATATTCTTTCTGTTTACTATATAACAACGGCTCCTTTATCAAACCATTGCCAACTTTCATTCCCATGTCATTTACATCAAAAAATAGCTTTCTTTCTACTTGTTATACAGAATAATGAGAAACCAATAACAGATTATGGGTCGTAGCTTCCTTTAAGACTATAAGCGATCCAATATTTGACCCATGTAATGTAAATATTGAATACCAAGCTCACAATAATACCAATGACAACCTGGCTCCACGGTAGTGGACCGTGTTGAGTTGCGGGGAGTACCTGTGTGTGAACTGCTGTACAAAGGAGGGGAAGCTAAGATATTAATGGATCTGCATGATTTTGACAAATAAATGATTATTTATTGATGCGTAAAGGGAGAGGAGAACATTTTGCCAAGTGCTATGACAGTGAGAGGCTCAGCTCACTATTTGGTACCCTTTATCAGTATATTCGGGGGGCCAGAGACCCTTTATCAGTACATCTCTTTGGGGGCCAGAGGACCCTTTATCAGTACATTCTGGGGGCCAGGGACCCTTTATCAGTACATCTCTGGGGGGCTAGGGACCCTTTATCAGTACATTTCAGGGGGTCCAGAGACCCTTTTATCAGTACATCTCTGGGGGCCAGAGACCCTTTATCAGTACATCTCTGGGGGGCTAGGGACCCTTTATCAGTACATCTCTGGGGGGCTAGGGACCCTTTATCAGTACATTCTGGGGGGCCAGGGACCCTTTATCAGTACATCTGGGGGGCTAGGGACCCTTTATCAGTACATCTCTGGGGGCTAGGGACTCTTTATCAGTACATCTCTGGGGGGCCAGGGACCCTTTATCAGTACATTCTCCAGGGATCCTTTATCAAAGCACATTCTGGGGGGCCAGGGACCCTTTATCAGTACATCTCTGGGGGGCTAGGGAATGGAGGAGAGGCGAGGAGAGGGAGGAAGAAAGGAGAGAGAGGAGAGGAGAGAGCCCAGGTGGCAGGGGGGGGGAGGGAGGAGAGACGAGGGGGGGAGGAGAAGAGGAGAGGAGAGGAGAGGAGAGGAGAGGAGAGGAGAGGGGGAGAGGCGGGGGGGGGGGAGAGGGGGAGAGGAGAGAGGAGAGGAGAGGAGCCGGAGAGGAGAGGAGAGGGGAGAGGAGGGGAGAGAGCCCAGTGGCAGGGGGAGGAGAGGAGAGGGAGGAGGGAGGAGAGGAGAGGAGAGGAGAGGAGCGGAGAAGAGAGGAGAGGAGAGGAGAGGGAGGAGAGGAGAGGAGAGGAGAGGAGAGAGAGGAGAGGAGAGTGAGAGGAGCGGAGAGGGAGAGGGAGAGGAGAGGGAGAGAAGAGGAGAGGAGAGGCAGCGTGAGGGGGAGAGGAGAGGAGAGGAGAGGGAGAGGAGAGGGGGCAGTTGCTTGTCTAATCAAATGCGGACTGGACCACTGTTTTCTCTTTAACCTGCTGTCAACACTCTTTCTGACCTTCTGTATCCATCCCAACCAGACACAGGCAGACTTGACTGTACATATAATGAATTGGTAGTGCTTAGGAGTAGAGATGACCAACCCGCTTGAAGATGCAGCCATCCACGGGGAATAGAAAAGCCCAAAGACCTGGAACCCAAGTCTGTGACCTGAAGGTGAGTGTCAGATAGGAGAACCAGAAAGCACAGCAGTATTCATAATGACCATATTATTACAGGAGACACCACTAATATCAGCAGTATTCATAATGACCATATTGATTACAGGAGACACCACTATATCAGCAGTATTCATAATGACCATATTATTAACAGGAGGACACCAATATATCAGCAGTATTCATAATGACCATATTATTACAGATACAGGAGACACCACTATATCAGCAGTATTCATAATGACCATATATTATTACAGATACAGGAGACACCACTATATCAGCAGTATTCATAATGACCATACTATACAGGAGACACCACTATATCAGCAGTATTCATAATGACCATAATTAATACAGAGACACCACTATATCAGCAGTATTCATAATGACCATATTATTACAGATACAGGAGACACCACTATATCAGCAGTATTCATAATGACCACATTATTACAGGAGACACCACTATATCAGCAGTATTCATAATGACCATATTATTACAGGAGACACCACTGTATCAGCAGTATTCATAATGACTACATATTATTACAGGAGACACCTACTATATCAGCAGTATTCACAATGACCATATTATTACAGGAGACACCACTATATCAGCAGTATTCATAATGACCATATTATTACAGGAGACACCACTATATCAGCAGTATTCATAATGACCATATATTACAGATACAGGAGACACCACTATAACAGCAGTATCCATAATGACCATATTATTACAGATACAGGAGACACCACTTATATCAACAGTATTCATACAATGACCATACTATTACAGGAGACACCACTATATCAGCAGTATTCATAATGACCATATTATTACAGATACAGGAGACACCACTATATCAGCAGTATTCATAACGACCATATTATTACAGGAGACACCACTATATCAGCAGTATTCATAATGAACCATATTAGTTACAGGAGACACCACTATATCAGCAGTATTCATTAATAAACCATATTATTACAGATACAGGAGACACCACTATATCAGCAGTATTCATAATGACCATATTATTACAGGAGACACAACACTATATCAGCAGTATTTAGTAATGACCATATTATTACAGGAGACACCACTATATCAGCAGTATTCATAATGACCATATTATTGCAGAGACACCACTATATCAGCAGTATTCATAATGACCATATTATTACAGGAGACACCACTATATCAGCAGTATTCATATATGCACCATATTATTAGCAGGAGACACCACTATATCAGCAGTATTCATAGCGACCATATTATTACAGGGAGACACCACTATATCAGCAGTATTCATAATGACCATATTATTACAGGAGACACCACTATATGAGAACAGTATTCATACTGACCATATTATTACAGATACAGGAGACATCACTATATCAGCAGTATTCATAATGACCATATTATTACAGGAGACACCACTATATCAGCAGTATTCATAATGACCATATTATTACAGGAGACACCACTGTATCAGCAGTATTCATAACGACCATATTATTACAGAGACACCACTATATCAGCAGTATTCATAATGACCATAATATTACAGATACAGGAGACACCACTATATCAGCAGTATTCATAATGACCATATATTACAGATACAGGAGACATCACTATATCAGCAGTATTCGCAATGACCATATTATTACAGATACAGGAGACACCACTACATCAGCAGTATTCATAAACCATATTATTGCAGATACAGGAGACACCACTATATCAGCAGTATTCATAATGACCACATTATTACAGAGATACAGGGAGACACCACTATATCAGCAGTATTCATAATGACCATATTATTACAGGAGACACCACTATATCAGCAGTATTCATAATGACCATATTATTACAGGAGACACCACTTATATCAGCAGTATTTATAATGACCATATTATTACAGGAGACATCACTATATCAGCTGTATTCATAATGACCATAAGTTATTACAGGAGATACCCACTGATATCAGCAGTATTCATAATGACCATATTATTACAGAGACACCACTATATCAGCAGTATTCATAATCCACTATTATTACAGGAGACACCACTATATCAGCAGTATTCATAATGACCATATTATTACAGGAGACACCACTATATCAGCAGTATTCATAATGACCATATTATTACAGGAGACACCACTATATCAGCAGTATTCATAATGACCATATTATTACAGGAGACACCACTATACTAGCAGTATTCATAATGACTCATATTATTACAGATACAGGAGACACCACGATATCAGCAGTATTCATAATGATCATATTATTACAGATACAGGAGACAATTCACTATATCAGCAGTATTCATAATGACCATATTATTACAGGAGACAATTACCATATCAGCAGTATTCAATAATGACCATATTATTACAGGAGACACCACTATATCAGCAGTATTCATAATGACCATATTATTACAGGAGACACCACTATATCAGCAGTATTCATAATGACCATATTATTACAGGAGACACCACTATATCAGCAGATCTATAATGACCATATTATTACAGATACAGGAGACACCACTATATCAGCAGTATTCATAATGACCACATTATTACAGGAGACTCACTATATCAGCAGTATCTATAATGACCATTATTACAGGAGACACCACTATATCAGCAGTATTCATAATGACCATATTATTACAGGAGACACCACTATATCAGCAGTATTCATAATGACCATTATTACAGGAGACACCAATTTCTATATCAGCAGTATTCATAATGACCATATTATTACAGGACACCATCATATCAGCAGTATTCATAATGACCCATATTATTACAGGAGACACCACTTATATCAGCAGTATTCCATAATGACCATATTATTACAGGAGACACTCACTTTACCAGCAGTATTCATAATGACCATATTATTACAGGAGACAATCTACTATATCAGCAGTATTCATAATGACCATATTATTACAGACACAGGAGACAAAATTGTCTATATCAGCAGTATTCATAATGACCATATTTTTATTACAGGAGACACCACTATATCAGCAGTATTCATAATAACCATATTATTACAGATACAGGAGACACCACTATATCAGCAGTATTCATAATGACCATATTATT
>NW_025536100.1:0-68752 GCF_020615455.1 Coregonus clupeaformis | reverse complement strand
GTCAGATTGAGGGCTGTTATGCAAAAACTAATAATGCAATGATAAATGATCATCCTTTACCGCATTGTCGTCTATGTGAGTTTCATTCTTATACTTTAATTCACCACGCAATATTACCCGCATGAAACAACCAATAAACCAGCAGAAAAACCCTCCAGAAATATGACTCATATCTTCAAAAGAGAGTGGAGAGCAATGTCTCTGAAAGCTCCCTCATCTGTTAGGCTAGTTAGAATTTAGTGAGAGGCATCACTTCCTATTAGCAGCAGGCGGAGGGAAAAGGGGGGGGGATGTGTACTGACCCCGTCAAAGCCTACAGATGTTCCTCAATGTAAGCGAGTCTGCATCCTAACTAGAGAGGAGGAAACTAATCCAGCTCACATTTCTCTTTCACTCCACACACACACAATATAACCTGCATGCAACACACACCCCATCTCTGTTACCTTTTCTCATTTCCTTTACTCTCAATATCTCATTATTTGTAATTAATCCTCAGAGTATATCATGTTTATTTACTGCTAACTAGGCTAGTTCACTGAATACCACTTTAACATTATGAACCAGTTCACACTACACTAATTCTTCATAAAAACAGAGTAATTACACATCTTTGACTTTCTAAGATAAGGTTCCTATCTCCCCTATCGGCTGGGTATCATCTTCCCTTGCCCCTGTGAGCCCTGACTACCTGATCACATCTCAGCTACCTGATTAATTATCCTAATTGAAGGCCGTTTGAGTTAACACTGCCTCAATGGGACAGTATTGAGCCAGTTTTACTAGGCCAGGAGTCATCAACTTTTCTTGCCCAGGACCCTCCCAGGCAAACCACAACCTTAGTACCCCCATCATACGTTAGCCCCCCAAAAAAATTTCACGTCTTGTCATCAGGTGAATGATAATTGCAAAGGAGAATTAATCAACATTTTATATAATAGATTTGTAATATTTTTTTCACATTATTTTACCTCCCCCATTGTAATTGAAAAAGTAACTCCAAACATCTTCACTAGAGCAGTTATTTATCTGGTTAAACAAAGTTTAGCCATATGTTATAGCTTACTGTATGTCCCATGTCAAAAAGCTTACCAGCAGCCAGCGGCACTAATACCTATTCACCGGTGCTTTTTTCAAAGCCTATGTCAGATAATCCAGTGAAGAATTTCATTGGCTCCAATGAGTGTAATTTGCTCAATATTACGTTATTACATCATTAAAATAAAATATTATCCTCTTCTTGTAGAATTAAAAACATTTGTTAATTATGTTATTGCTAAGCGATTATTCATACTATAAATAATTATATTTTCTTTCAGCATTTCCTTTCAAATAAAAGCCATGATCAACGCATGGCATATCAGTCGGACTCTTGCAGTAAGCAGCCCGCACCGCCCGTTACCATAATAGCACCAGAGCCTCAGAACCCGAGGCGCCGTTCTCCAGGATTTAAAATGATCAATCCTGGCTGGGCTGGGCGCTGAATGCAGTTGGCTTTCAAGTCTCTGGAGTCCCACCGTCGAGCCATATCTTTCATTTCATCCTGTAGTGACCCAACTTTTGTCAATACCGCCAGTCAGCTCCATAAGAGCTCCGGATCCCCACGTCCAGCATATACGTCACCAGGGGACCGCCACCGCCTGACGTACAACACACCAGCAAGGGGGGGGGGGGGTGGGGTTGCTTTCGGGTGTGACTCGCGCTGACAACAACCCCCCATCCATTATTGATTGCATGTTGGTAAACCCGAACTGTTGTCCATTACTGTTCTTCCGGCCAGTTAATCACCTGCTCTTCCTCCATCAATTCCACCTTTAATGTCCAACACTGACAAGTCTGTCAAGCAATCCCAACCTAAAATCCCTCATCTGTTCCCATTCCCTCCCTCATCTTACACCATCCCTCTGTTCACCCACAACAACCCCAGTCAATCATACCACAATCTTCTCTCTACACACAAACACTACTTACCTACCCATAATCTTCTAAACCCTCCCACCATTACTATGTTCACAGGCTTTCTTCCTGCTGAGGGCTGGAGGAAGGAAAGATACTGCTCGTGTTTCAAACATCACAACTACGAGACAGCGAGATTTCGTTCTGCATGCCCACCAGTGTGTTAGTATGTGACACCAAGACCTGTTTTATGAATATCCACTTCTTCCCACTCTTGCTTTTTTCTATACAGCTCATCTCTCTTGTTTCCCCAGTTAACATTCTGCCGCCACAGCAGGAGCAAGAGGGTCCCAGGCAGCCTGGAGCAGTTTAAGATTCATAGTTAATTACCAGAGTGCTTCACTTCATCTCCAGCCACTTGACAATAGCACTCCTGATCTATCAGTGCTTTACTGAATAAAAAAACAACCAACGGTCAGAAAAAGAGAAGTGGAAAAATCCTTGGGTCAGTGGAGTGTGAGGGGTTATTGTGAAAGTTTGTGTGTGCGCAAATGTGGGACACTATCTCCATGTCACAAGGCCTGATGTTGTAGGCAAACATCACTAGCTCAAAAAAAAGCGCCCACCAGTGGGGCTGCATGAGAACCAAATTAAGAAAATAAAATAACATCTGCAATTCTCCATCCAATTAAACCCGCAGCCAAGATTAGAAGTGCATAAAAATTAGCTTTTTAGAACATTTTCAAAATGCTCATCCATCACTACAACCACCTGCTACTGTTTCTTTGGCTGGGAGGAGCCACACAGAGGAATGAGGGTGAGGAGTTCAGTTAAAACAAAGGATGCTGGGAGATGCATGCCCCTGCAGTCATTCGTGTTTTTATTGATACGTGTGCTGTTATTACCAATGCAAACTAATAGGGATGTAGCCTGCAGTGCTCAAGCGTGCTATACCCCCTCACGACTCTAATCTCAGGAATAGGATATTCTTGTATATCCTAAAACTCCATATAACATCCTGTGCTCTTCTTCCCTAAATGCACAGAGGAGTG
Organism: Coregonus clupeaformis; assembly: GCF_020615455.1. NCBI lineage: Eukaryota > Metazoa > Chordata > Actinopteri > Salmoniformes > Salmonidae > Coregonus > Coregonus clupeaformis. The sequence continues at coordinate 65,804 of NW_025536100.1, read as the reverse complement.
CATAAAATAATATTTTTGTTTTCAAACAGTTCTCATCGTACTGTCCGAAAAGGAATACAATGCACATGCACACAAAAATTGGATGTTCCCAAACATGGAATCACACACCTCGCCAACTGCAGAAGGGTGAACCGGAGAAAAGTTCCAACTCACCAATCACTTTGACAAAATACAGCGTCGGCTTCAAAGTTGTTCTTCAAAGCGTGGATAATGAAGCCCTCTTTCCCCTCTTCTTTGCTGAGCACGATCATATCTAATATTCCCTGCAAATGAGAAGTGGTAATACATCACAGACAAAGGGAGATGGAGTCAAAGCTTTCTTTGACGGTCTCTTCTGATGTACCACTTCATCCCGTTATGGACCAGAGAACAGATCCTCCATTACAGCAGTTATCTGCACTCCTCTCCCACTCTCTGTCAGGGAATTACAGAGAAAGTGAGCCAACTCCCAGAGACAGGAGTGGAATATAGATATAGAGATGGATAACTCACTCCCTCCACTGAAAGTCGAGGAGACAGGGCATATTGCACTAGAATACATATCATACATAAATCACACAGCCAAAACAAACACATAGATTATGTAATCTCTGGTAGGCAAGGCCATCTTGGATGCGTTAATGAAAGAGAGGGATACCGGGAGGCAGCAGGAAGTGATGGGGTTAAGGTCAGATCGAGATAGAGCTCTCAGGAAGAAGGACGGGGAGGAGTGGAGGAAAACTTTGACTAAATAAGACGTAAGCTGTCCCAGATGGTGAATCTTGGTCGGATGAAAGCTACGTGTCCCATTTAAAGTATAAAAAGACAACCAGATTTGAGATGCAGCAGGAGCCACTCTCCAAATCTCTGAAGACTGATGGGCCCAACCCATCTTATCTACACCTCTCGACTGCACATCTCATCTCAGAGGGGGGCTATGCCGGTGAGCTGATTGGGCTCCTAATAGGGGACAATGACCGTGCTTCTGTCTGTCAGGCCCTGTTGCTTCACCCATTTGTGCCAGAGCCGGGCTGCATCTGCGCTAATGGTGCCCCATGCAGTAACATGCTCGTCTTGGCACACCTTCCGTCGGCTCGGGAGTGGGATTAGGAGAGAGAGAGATGCTGCCGTAGATCTGTCTTGCCAGTATGGGGAGAGAGTGCCTCATGGTAGCGTGCCATTTACAGCCCTCCTGTAGCTACCGCCCCTGAAGCCTCTCAGGGAGAGACTGTTGACAAAAGAGGATCCAGTGCCACCCACAAACAGGACAATTAACAAGACTAACCATACTGGAAGACAAGCATTGAAAAGAGCCAATTCTTACAGACATAATGAAAACACTCCCAATGGATTTCTGTGCCATTCAAACTTCGAATTTGTGGGGGTTTGTCTACAAATTGAAACAAAATCCCCACTAAACCTGCTCTCAGTGGCTGATATAAATGAGACTACATGACAAACTTGGATGACTGTCAGGGTGACCAAACCTGCCCCTATCCACAGCAGTAAACAGAGCTGCTGGTGGGATCTAGACCACAAGACAGAGAGAAAAACGGCAATCCTAAAGTGACTGAGAGCAGCCAGTCTGCAAGCAGACTCCCAGTCACAGCTGGGGTAAGTAACAACTCTGCTGATGGTTAATTGGTTAATGATGAGCAGAGCCCGAGGTCACCAGTGATCTTCCTTTAATCAGCAGAGCCTTTGGTTGTGTTACAAGTGTCAAGGCGTGAAGAGGGGAGCCTGGGCTAATTAGGAGAAAGAGAGCGAGGAGAGAGGAGGAGAGGTTGGGAGGAGAGAGAGGAATAGGGATAGAGGGTTGTGCTCACATCCTGCATAGATGTCAAATAAGGTGGCAAGGGGAGAGAGGGAGAGAGAGGGAGAGGGGGTTGTACTCCACATCCTCATAGATGTCGAAGAAGGTAGGCGACAAGGCGGCCCCGGGGATGGCCCCCAGGTCAGACTGGTCCCAGTGGACCACGAACATCGGCCCACATCCTTGCCATGGCGTTGTTACACGGAACATTCTCCAGGAGGAAGGCCTGCTGACCACTACAACACAGAGGAGAGAGGGAGAGATGCTGTTAGGGACTGCACAAACTACACCCTGCGTTAACTCGATGGATACTGTTCATAAGGACAGGAACACAGTCAAGGACGGACAAAACAACAGAGGTAGGTACTCCTCGAAAGATGCTACAACATAAGTAATCAGAGATGAAAATGGGACTAGAGCAGGGTTGTCAAACTCTTTTTACCCGGGGGCTGCATTGGTCTTCACCGAGGTCCGGAGGGCACACTGAAAATTGGTTATATTTCCTCGCCGTCAAAATTTGCTAAAAAGAGTCCTCTATTTTTTATGCTCTCTGGACTGTCTAGCTTTCATTTTTGGTGTTTTTTAGCGAAGGCTGGACACAAGCAAGAAACTGTACATTCTCTACACAGTTTCGATTTGGGTTTAGCCATTTTAAAGTATATTGAGTTTGTTTTCCCACACAATTGTTTTCTTTTAATTGTATTTTATTTGTTTATTTAATGTTTTACTCAAACCACCCGCTTGGGCCGGATTGGGCTGTATGTTTGACACCCTGGACTAGGAGGATGACCGATGGACACCTGTATCCTCTGGGACACTTATACACAGAAAATATTGCTGTCTATTGGTGTAAAACACACTCCTCTAATTAGTGAAGCAATACCTAAATGAACACACTAGTGTAGTAAAAACAAATAACATACTACACTTTTAAAAGAGAAGGGGAGTAACGATACAACAGAGACCTGTGCAGAAAATACTCAGTTAGTAGGCAATTAGTAGCCGTGTACAATTAAGTCCACAACGGAGATACAAACATGAAACTTATCTTCAAACCATTTGAATGGGGGGAGGGTTAGAACTCCAGCCTGGGAGAGCTGTGTTGAACAGGGAAATGTAATAGTTTGGTTGCAGAGCTTTAATTTCTACAGCATTTTCCAACATTTGTTTGAGTTGTGATTTTCTTTCTTCCTGTACCCATTTCTGTCGAGACGATTACCGTGTATACGCCTTTAGATCTTATCCTGAGTGTGAAATGGAGAAAGTCTAAAAATAGAATCAGCGTGAAAATGTTCTCTTTTTCCACCTGTCTTTTCATTCCATTCTCTCGCTCCCTCTCTCTCTTTTCTGACTGCAGCCGTCTTGCGCATTGAAGGGAGCGTTGTGGTGGAGAGGACCGCCGGCTATGAGGCGGAGAGAAACTCTCACCCTTGAGGACGGCTTGGCATTATGTGTGTGTGTGTGTGTGTGTGGTGGAGAGAGAGACAAGGTATGAGTGAGAATGTTTTCTCATCTTTGTGTGTCGCTGAAAGACTGAGAAATGTGACACTTGCAACGACGTTGAATTGGTATGCTCAACACATAGCCTAGCAAGATGGAGAGAGAGGTAAAAAAACTTGGAAATGGAGACAGTCTCCCACTCCAACACACACCAAAGCATGTCCTTCCCATTATGAAGCCAGAGGACAAACTCACACATTCCCTATATGCCCGGGTCTCTCTCTACTCCCACCAGGACACGTCTGTATATTAATTTTAACAGAACAAAAAGCCCAGCTTCTATCAGACTGGGAGGACCTTGAGACTAAGCTGTTAAAATAACAACCTGCTGTACTTACAGTACGGAGCTGTCATCTACCAGGGTTCAATTAAAACTAGATCTTCGATGGATATTGCTCCAGGCGGCTGGATTAAATGGGAATGTGAAGACAATTTGAGGACAGGCATCATGCTATGCTGTATTGGCACTTTGTAAGGGATTGAAAGGATAGGTGAAATTACACATGTAGGGGAAGGTTTGCTCTTTACTTTTATTGTCAGTCAATATGGACATTAGCATCTTCCTCCTGCTGCTTGGCCGGATCCAACACACACCATTAGCTTTTAACTGTTAGAATAACCATACAGAACTTTGTAGTAACATCAGATGTTTACTAAGAAAGTCTGGGCAATACAAGGCACTGTCTGGACACAGATTGAAGTCACATATTGGTCATAAGTGCCACTCACATATGTGGGCACGACTAAGTCTAACTAATGCCACCTTGGAGTGCTACCACATGCCCTAATGAATTTGGCACATCAAAGCCTTTATGATGGGTCAATCATTCAAATGAACAGTTTGATGCATTACTGGCACATCTGAATGACCATTTTATGTGCAGCTCACAGAATCTCACACCTGAGACAGGGTTAGAAATGTGGTTGAGGACCTTTTGGCTGTAAAAGCCTAACACAAAGGATATTTTTTTCTCATTCCAAATCGAATAGGCAGACAATGGTCTGGAGATCTCTCCCCTGTGGATGCCAGTCTGAGTGAATGCCCCAGTGGCCAGCCTCCAGGGGTGGGCACACAGACCTGCAGAGAGGAGTGCTACACACATGCTCCTGTGGATAAACAGGATTCCTTATAGCTTGAAGTGGTCAACAACATCAAGCCCAAACGACTTCCTAGAACAGCCTCCTGGGAAAAATACAATCAGCACTAGGTCAGAAAGAGAGATTACCCTGGGAGGACACTCAATCAGTAACATCTATTCTCAACTGGATGAAAATACTAATATTATGTCTTTGATTGTGTCTCCACCCCATAATCAGCCCCACATCTCAATCAAACTGATGCCTGTGTTTATCGATCTCATCTGTGCAGCTAACGATTGCCATAGACTGTGTGTGTGTGTGCTGCATCAGGAGAGTGATGCTGTTATTTAAGAGTTTCAGGCTGAAACTTAGAGAGAGCCCCCATTGTTATTCACTGCTGTGTTGGTGGGTGTGTGTTCTCTCTCTCTGGGCCTTTGTGTCTTCTGAAGAGCCTGTCTTTTTCCATAGGGGATGTAAGGGGCTGTGATGAGCACAAGGTCAGGAGAGGTGCCAAAGTCACTGATAAAGGGCAATAGCCTGAGTGTATTACAAATCATCTAGGCAGGATATACTAGAGCACTCCAACACAAACACATCCATGCACACACACACACACAAGACACACGCACACAACAGAGTCAGCTCCAAAAGCTCACTTGGAAACACACACACTAAACAGAGACACACACAGAAGTACACACACCAAAGAGAGGTAAACAGATAGAGATGCAGTACACAAGTCTTGCTCTCCACCAAGTTCAATTTTTTACCGCAACAGAATAATTCAACTGCAGTCACACTTTACACGCTGCACCAAATGTACTTCTCAATCCTACACAATTACGGTCACAGAAATGCAATAGTATTACATACTATAGACCAGGGTTTCCCAAACTTGGTCCTGCCCTGTCCTTGCGAAACAGGTTTTTGGAAATGTTTGCAAATGTATTAAAAAATTAAAAAACACAAATACCTTATATACATAAGTATTCAGACCCTTTGCTATGAGACTCGAAATTGAGCTCAGGTGCATCCTGTTCTCATTGATCATTATTGAGATGTTTCTGCAACTTGATTGGAGTCCACCTGTGGTAAATTCAATTGATTGAACATGATTTGGAAAGGCACACACTTGTCTATACAAGGTCCCACAGTTGCCAGTGCATGTCAGTCGAAGGAATTGTCCGTAGAGCTCCGAGACAGGATTGTGTCGAGGCACAGATCTAAGGAAGGGTATCAAAAAATGTCTGCAGCATTGAAGGTCCCCAAGAACACAGTGGCCTCCATCATTTTTAAATGGAAGATGTTTGGAACCACCAAGACTTCCTAGAACTGGCTGCCCGGCCAAACTGAGCAATCGGGAGAGAGAAGGGCCGAGATGGGAGAACCTTCCAGAAGGACAACCATCTCTGTGGAACTCCACCAATCAGGCATTTATGGTAGAGGCGCCAGACGGAAGCCAATCCTCTGTAAAAGGCACACTGACAGCCAGCTTGGAGTTTGCCAAAAAGGCACCTAAAGGACTCTCAGACCATGAGAAACAAGATTCTCTGGTCTAATGAAACCAAGATTGAACTCTTTGGCTTGTATGCCAAGCGTCACGTCTGGAGGAAACCTGGCACCATCCCTACGTTGAAGCACGGTGGTGGCAGCATCATGCTGTGGGGATGTTTTTCAGCAGCAGGGACTGGGAGACCAGTCAGGATTGAGGGAAAGATGAACGGAGGAAAGTACAGAGAGATCCTTGACGAAGGACACTGCAACACTGAAGCATGCATGAGAGCATCATCTGTTCCAGATTACTGTGTGATCACGCTCTCAGTAGCCGATGTGAGTAAGACCTTTAAACAGGTCAACATTCAGACAGATTACCAAGACGTGTACTACGAGCATGAGCTGACCAACTGGCAAGTGTCTTCACTGACATTTCAACATGTCCCCTGACTGAGTCTGTAATACCAACATGTTTCAAGCAGACCACCATAGTCCATGTGCCCAAGAACACTAAGGTATCCTGCCTAAGTGACTACCGACACATAGCACTCACGCAATTTGCATACCGCCCCAACAGATCCACAGATGATGCAATCTCTATTGCACTCCACACTGCCCTTTCTCACCTGGACAAAAGGAACACCTACGTGAGAATGCTATTCATTGACTAAAGCTCATCACCAAGCTAAGGACCCAGGGACTATACACCTCCCTCTGCAACTGGATCCTGGACTTCCTGACGGGCCGCCCCCAGGTGGTAAGGGTAGGTAAACATTGAACCGCTGTAGTTTACAACAATTATCGTTTCTGAGGTGGGAGAGTTATATTTGGGTGTTTCAGTGAAACGTAAGTGAGGGAGGCCCCGTCTCTCCTTTCCCAGATGTTTAGTTCATTTCATTCCGATCTCCTTTGCATTATTGTAGCCACTTTCTGTAGCCTGTCAACTATGCCTCTGTCGATCCCTGTTCTCTCCTCTCCTCACAGGCTATACAAAGGCATCACACCGCGTGGCTGCTGCCTCTCTAACCTGGTGGTCCCTGCACGCACCACCCACGTGAAGTTCCAGGTCTCAGGCAGCCTCTGGAACTGCCGTTCTGCTGCCAACAAGGCAGAGTTCATCTCAGCCTATGCTACCCTCCAGTCCCTCGACTTCTTGGCGCTGACGGAAACATGGATTACCACTGAAAACACTGCTACTCCTACTAACTCTCCTCGTCTGACCATGTGTTCTCGCATACCCTGAGAGCATCTGGCCGGCGGGGTGGTGGCACAGGAATCCTCATCTCTCAAGTGGACATTCTCTCTTTTTCCCATGACCCATCTGTCTATCTCCCTCATTTGAATTCCATGCTGTCACAGTCACTAGCCCATTCAAGCTTAACATCCTTGTCATTTATCGCCTCCAGGTTCCCTTGGAGAGTTCATCAATGAGCTTGACGCCTTGATAAGTTCCTTTCCTGAGGATGGCTCACCCCTCACAGTTCTGGGGTGACTTCAACCTCCCTACGTCTACCTTTGACTCATTTCTCTCTGCCTCCTTCTTTCCACTCCTCTCTCTCTTTTGACCTCACCCTCTCACCGTCCCCCTACTCACAAGGCAGGCAATACGCTTGACCTCATCTTTACTAGATGCTGTTCTTCTACTAATCTCACTGCAACTCCCTCCATGTCTCCGACCAATACTTTGTATCCTTTTTCTCTCTCGCTCTCCTCCAACTCTACTCACTCTGCCCCTACTCAGATGGTAATGCGCCGTCGCAACCCGCTACTCTCTCTCCCGCTACTCTCTCCTCTTCCATCCTATCATCTCTTCCCTCTGCTCAAACCTTCTCCCTCCAATCTCCTGATTCTGCCTCCTCAACCCTCCTCTCCTCCCTTTCTGCATCCTTTGACTCTCTATGTCCCCTATCCTCCCGGCCGGCTCGATCCTCCCCTCCTGCTCCGTGGCTTGATGACTCATTGCGAGCTCACAGAACAGGGCTCCGGGCAGCCGAGCGGAAATGGAGGAAAACTAGACACCTCCCTCTCTACATTTTCTTATTCTGTTTCTGCTGCTAAAGCCACTTTCTACCACTCTAAATTCCAAGCATCTGCCTCTAACCCTAGGAAGCTCTTTGCCACCTTCTCCTCCCTGCTGAATCCTCCTCCTCCTCCCCCTCCCTAATCCCTCTCTGTGGATGACTTCACAACCATTTTGAAAAGAAGGTTGACGACATCCGATCCCTCGCTTTGTTAAGTCAAATGACACTGCTGGTCCTGCTCACACTGCCCTACCCTGTGCGTTGACTTCTTCCTCCCCTCTCTCTCCAGATAAAATCTTGCGACTTGTGACGGCCGGCCGCCCAACAACCTGCCCGCTTGACCCTATCCCTCCTCTCTTCTCCAGACCATCTCCGGTGACCTTCTCCCTTACCTCACCTCACTCATCAACTCATCCTTGACCGCTGGCTATGTTCTTCCGTCTTCAAGAGAGCTGAGTTGCACACTTCTCAAAAAACCAACACTCGATCCCTCTGATGTCAACAACTACAGACCAGTATCCCTTCTTTCTTTTCTCTCCAAAACTTTTGAGCATGCCGTCTTTGCTTCAACTCTCTTGCTGTCTCTCTCTAGAATTACCTTCTTGATCCAAACCAGTCAGGGTTTCAAGACTGGTCATTCAACTGAGACTGCTCTTCTCTGTGTCACGGAGGCTCTCCCGCACTGCTAAAGCTAACTCTCTCCTCTGCTCTTGTCCTTCTAGACCTGTCTGCTGCATTTGATACTGTGAACCATCAGATCCTCCTCTCCACCCTCTCCGAGCTGGGCATCTCCGGCGTGGCTCACTCTTGGATTGCGTCCTACCTGACCGTCGCTCCTACCAAGTGGCGTGGCGAGAATCTGTCTCCCGCACCACGTGCTCTCACCACTGGTGTCCCCAGGGCTCAGTTCTAGGCCCTCTCCTATTCTCGCTATACACCAAGTCACTTGGCTCCGTCATATCCTCACATGGCCTCTCCCTATCATTGCTACGCAGACGACACACAACTAGTCTTCTCCTTTCCCCCTTCTGATAACCAGGTGGCGAATTGCATCTCTGCATGTCTGGCAAACATATCAGTGTGGATGACGTGATCACCACCTCAAGCTGAACCTCGGCAAGACGGAGCTGCTCTTCCTCCCGGGGAAGGACTGCCCGGTTCCATGATCTCGCCATCACGGTTGACAACTCCGTTGTGTCCACCTCCCAGAGTGCGGAGTGCCTTGGCGTGACCCTGGACAACACCCTGTCGTTCTCCGCTAACATCAAGGCGGTGAACCGATCCTGTAGGCTCATGCTCTACAACATTCGGAGATTATGACCCTGCCTTACACAGGAAGCGGCACAGGTCCTAATCCAGGCACTTGTCATCTCCCCATCTGGATTACAGTAACTCGCTGTTGGCTGGGCTCCCTGCCTGTGCCATTAAACCCCTACAACTCATCCAGAATGCCGCAGCCCGTCTGGTGTTCAACCTTCCCAAGTTCTCTCACGTCACCCCGCTCCTCCGCACACTCCACTGGCTTCCAGTTGAAGCTCGCATCTGCTACAAGACCATGGTGCTTGCCTACGGAGCTGTGAGGGGAACGGCACCTCCGTACCTTCAGGCTCTGATCAGTCCGTACACCCAAACGAGGGCATTGCGTTCATCCACCTCTGGCCTGCTGGCCCCCTTCCTCTCGGAAGCACAGTTCCCGCTCAGCCCAGTCAAAGCGGTTCGCTGCTCTGGCACCCCAATGGTGGAACAAGCTCCCTCACGGCCAGGACAGCGGAGTCACTCACCACCTTCCGGAGACACTTGAAACCCCACCTCTTTAAGGAATACCTGGGATAGGATGAAGTAATCCTTCTACCCCCTTACCCCACCCCAAAAATTAAAAATAAAAATAAAAATACATATTGTAAAGTGGTTATCCCACTGGCTATCATAAGTTGAATGCACCAATTTGTAAGTCGCTCTGGATAAGAGCGTCTGCTAAATGACGTAAATGTAAATGTAACAACACATCTGCCACGCTGATCCTCAACACGGGGGCCCCTCAGAGGTGCGTGCTCAGTCACCTCCTGTACTCCCTTGTTCACCCATGACTGCATGGCCAAGCACGACTTCTACACCATCATTAAGTTTGCCGACGACACAACAGTGGTAAGCCTGATCACCGACAACGATGCGACAGCCTATAGGGAGGAGGTCAGAGACCTGGCCGTGTGGTGCCAGGATAACAACCTCTCCCTCAACGTGATCAAGATAAAGGAAATTATTGTGGACAACAGGAAAAGGAGGACTGAGCACGCCTCCATTCTCATCGACGGGGTTGCAGTGGAGCAGGTTGAGAGCTTCAAGTTCCTTGGTGTCCACATCACCAACTAACTATCTTTTTTAAATTATTTTTTTTTTTTCAACTATCATGGTCCAAACATACCAAGACAGTCGTGAAGAGGGCACGACAAAGCCTAATCCCCTCAGGACACTGGAAAAGATTTGGCATGGGTCCTCAGATCCTCAAAAGGTTATACAGCTGCACCATCGAGAGCATCCTGACTGGTTGCATCACCGCCTGGTATGGCAACTGCTCGGCCTCCGACCGCAAGGGACTACAGAGAGTAGTGCGTATGGCCCAGTACATCATTGGGGCCAAGCTTTCTGCCATCCAGAACCTCTATACCAGGCGGTGTCAGAGGAAGGTTTGTGCTGTGGTGGAGACTGTGGTGGAGACCTCTGTGGGCTATACTCGGCCTTGTCTCAGGATTGTAAGTTGGTGGTTGAGGATATCCCTCTAGTGGTGCGGGGGCTGTGCTTTGGCAGAGTGGGTGGGGTTATATCCTTCCTGTTTGGCCCTGTCCGGGGGTTTCTTCGGATGGGGCCACAGTGTCTCCGGACCGCTCCTGTCTCAGCCTCCAGTATTTATGCTGCAGTAGTTTATGTGTCGGGGGGCTGGGGGTTAGTTGGTTATACCTGGAGTACTTCTCCTGTCTTATCCAGTGTCCTGTGTGAATTTAAGTATGCTCTCTAATTCTCTGTTCTTCTTTCTCTCTGAGAACCTGAGCCCTAGGACCATACGTCAGGACTACCGGGCATGATGACACCTTGCTGTCCCCAGTCCGCCTGGCCTTGCTGCTATTCCAGTTTCAACTGTTCTGCCTGCGATTTACGAAACCCCTACCTGTCCCAGACCTGCTGTTTTCAACTCTTAATGATCGGCTATGAAAAAGCCAACTGAGAGACCTGAGCACCTAGGACCATACGTCGGGACTACCGGCCGTGGTGACTCCTTGCTGTCCCCAGTCCGCCTGGCCTTGCTGCTATTCCAGTTTCAACTGTTCTGCCTGCGGTTATGGAACCCCTACCTGTCCCCAGACCTGCTGTTTTCAACTCTTAATGATCGGCTATGAAAAGCCAACTGAGATTTATTCCCTGATTATTATTTGACCATGCTTGTCACTTATGAACATTTTTGAACATCTTGGCATGGTTCTGTTATAATCTTCACCCGGCACAGCCAGAAGAGGACTGGCCACCCCCTCATAGCCTGGTTCCTCTCTAGGTTTCTTCCTAGGTTTTCGCTTTCTAGGGAGTTTTTCCTAGCCACCGTGCTTCACACCTGCATTACTAGCTGTTTGGGGTTTTAGGCTGGGTTTCTGTACAGCACTTCGAGATATTAGCTGATGTAAGAAGGGCTATATAAAATAAAATTGATTGAATTGATTGAAGGCCATCAAAATTGCCAAAGACTCCAGGCACCCTAGTCATAGACTGTTCTCTCTGCTACCGCACAGCAAGCGGTACCGGAGCGCCAAGTCTAGATCAAAAAGGCTTCTTAACAGCTTCTACCCCCCAAGCCATAAGACTCCTGAACAGCTAATCAAATGGCTACCCGGACTATTTGCATTGTCTCAGCCAAGACAACGCAGGAGTGGCTTCGGGACCAGTCTCTGAATGCCCTTGAGTGGCCCAGCCAAAGCCCGGACTTGAACCCGATCAAACATCTCTGGAGAGACCTGAAAATAGCTGTGCAGCGACGCTCCCCATCCAATCTGACAGAGCTTGAGAAGATCTGCAGAGAAGAATGAGAGAAACTCCCCCAAAAAAGGTGTGGTAATCTTGTAGCGTCATACCCAAGAAGACTTGTGGCTGTAATCGCTGCCAAAGGTGCTTCAACAAAGTACTGAGTAAAGGGTCTGTATACTTATGTAAATGTGATATTTCAGTTTTTTATTTTTAATACATTTGCAAACATTTCTAAAAACCAGTTTTTGCTTTGTCATTATGGGGTATTGATGAGGGGGAAAAAACAATTTAATCCATTTTAGAATAAGGCTGTAATGTAACAAAATGTGGAAAAAGCCAAGGGGTCTGAATACTTTCTGAATGCACTGTACATTTTGGTTTTTGCCCTAGCACTACACAGCTGATTCAAATAATCAAAGCTTGATGATGAGTTGGTTACTGAATCAGCTGTGTAGTGCTAGGGCTAAAACCAAAACGTGCACCCAGGGTGGGCACCAGGATGGAGTTTGGGAAACTGTGCTATAGACGGGCGATTCCACGCCAGCGTAGACATATTTTTTTTTTGTCATCTCAGTTAGTTCTGGTAATTCTCACATAGAAACTTCATTGGGAGGAAGGATGTTTGACATGCTTTTTACATTTGAATCACAAACCATTTTTGAGAAAAAAACGTGATGAAAGTGGCCATTTTAGGCACTTTTAGACCTATACATGCCTCCTGTAAGACCCTATGATCTGTGAACCGACATGATACAGACAACAACTTGGTGTCAATATACTCCTTATAGTGTGTTCTAACATATGGAGTATATCTCGATTCTGAAATACACATTTTCACATTCATTTTTTCAACATTAAAACTATTAATATTAATTTCTCAAAAGTACTTATCCCAAAAAATATTTTATGCCTACTTGGCGTGAATCCGCTTTACAGGCAATAGATACCCTCTTAGCACATAGCCTACTTCTGCAATGAGACTGACACTGAAGAATGAAATCACACAGGAAACAACTGGAGATTGCAGACAGACCCTCTGAGTTATAAAAGCCTGAACATCAAAACCCATTTCACCACTCAGCACAGCAGTGTTCCACTGAGGGAAGAAGCATTTTAGCTGTCATCAGCACCCTGTAGCGGTGGACTGTGTATGCGGAAAGATCCAGACAAATCACTGAAATGCACAGAATCCATATTAAAGACATCTCAGATCCACTCTCATTAGCATGAATAAACAGATAGGAGATCAGGTAACAGGTTTTAGACAGTTTTGTAACTCTTTGACTGTGTGTGTCTATGTAAGCGCAACGGCTCAGCACTGGGCCTGTTATATCGGACACAGAGCCCCACCCCCCTCCTTTGCAGGTGTGAGTCCTGACTGGGGACCTGCCGTGCCAAAGCACTCTCAGGCTCCTAACTAATTGGCCACTGTGGACCCTCTGAGAGGCCAGACTGACAGAGTGCCTGTTGCCTGACCTCTCTCTCCTCCTCCTCCTTCTCCTCACTTCCATCCACTAGCCAGCCCAGCCTGTCTGGAGAAGACACCCATCCCAGGGGAGGGTTTACCAGCCCAGACAGCAGTTCACCTCCTCCCCCCCTCCCGTCTGAGGAAGAGAACTCACTGGTCATTGAAACTCAGCAAGACCAACTACTTCTGTCATTGAACGTGTGTGTGAGAGAAAGAGAGGAGGAAACAGAGAGATCAAATCTACAGTAGAGAAATAAGATTGCAAAACGTGAAATGGTCCTTCTAGTGTTGTTAGGGTGAGAGACACAGACGTGCACAAACAATATCTCTCCTACTTATACAGCAACAAAAAAAAAAACCTGTCAGTCTACCAAAGGCAAACAAGCATTATCTGTCTGTCATAGACTGTATATTATGCTCAGAGTGCTGGTCTACTGAAAAGAGACTGGCCATGTCATTTGATCAGGTCAGGGGCACAACATTACACATGTCAACATACAGTGAGGGAAAAAAGTATTTGATCCCCTGCTGATTTTGTACGTTTGCCCACTGACAAAGACATGATCAGTCTATAATTTTAATGGTAGGTTTATTTGAACAGTGAGAGACAATATAACAACAAAAAAATCCAGAAAAACGCATGTAAAAAATGTTATAAATTGATTTGCATTTTAATGAGGGAAATAAGTATTTGACCCCTCTGCAAAACATGACTTAGTACTTGGTGGCAAAACCCTAGTTGGCAATCACAGAGGTCAGACGTTTCTTGTAGTTGGCCACCAGGTTTGCACACACTCTCAGGAGGGATTTTGTCCCACTCCTCTTTGCATATCTTCTCCAAGTCATTAAGGTTTCGAGCCTGACATTTGGCAACTCAAACCTTCAGCTCCCCTCCACAGATTTTCTATGGGATTAAGGTCTGGAGACTGGCTAGGCCACTCCAGGACCTTAATGTGCTTCTTCTGAGCCACTCCTTTGTTGCCTTGGCCGTGTGTTTTGGGTCATTGTCATGCTGGAATACCCATCCACGACCCATTTTCAATGCCCTGGCTGAGGGAAGGAGGTTATCACCCACGATTTGACGGTACATGGCCCGTCCATCGTCCCTTTGATGCGGTGAAGTTGTCCTGTCCCCTTAGCAGAAAAACACCCCCAAAGCATAATGTTTCTACCTCCATGTTTGACGGTGTGGATGGTGTTCTTGGGGTCATAGGCAGCATTCCTCCTCCTCCAAACACGGCGAGTTGAGTTGATGCCAAAGAGCTCCATTTTGGTCTCATCTGACCACAACACTTTCACCCAGGTCTCCTCTGAATCATTCAGATGTTCATTGGCAAACTTCAGACGGACCTGTATATGTGCTTTCTTGAGCAGGGGGACCTTGCGGGCGCTGCAGGATTTCAGTCCTTCACGGCGTAGGGTGTTACAAAGTTGATTCCTCACCGTTCTCATGATCATTGCAACTCCACGAGGTGAGATCTTGCATGGAGCCCCAGGCCGGGGGAGATTGACAGTTCTTTTGTGTTTCTTCCATTTGCGAATAATCGCACCAACTGTCACCTTTTCACCAAGCTGCTTGGCAATTGTCTTGTAGCCCATTCCAGCCTTGTGTAGGTCTACAATCTTGTCCCTGACATCCTTGGAGAGCTCTTTGGTCTTGGCCATGGTGGAGAGTTTGGAATCTGATTGATTGATTGCTTCTGTGGACAGGTGTCTTTTATACAGGTAACAAGCTGAGATTAGGAGCACTCCCTTTAAGAGTGTGCTCCTAATCTCAGCTCGTTACCTGTATAAAAGACACCTGGGAGACAGAAATCTTTCTGATTGAGAGGGGGTCAAATACTTATTTCCCTCATTAAAATTCAAATCAATTTATAACATTTTTGACATGCGTTTTTCTGGATGTTTTTGTTGTTATTCTGTCTCTCACTGTTCAAATAAACCTACCATTAAAATTATAGACTGATCATTTCTTTGTCAGTGGGCAAACGTACAAAATCAGCAGGGGATCAAACACTTTTTTCCCTCACTGTACATGTGCCACCTCTTTCGAGGAAGGCAAGTGTCTATGACCGTGTCCCCACCGGCTCAGACAGACACCCTCCTGTCTTTTCAAGGTCAGTTCAAGAGAACCTACGGTGCTGTCAGTGTCACACTAAAACGCTTCTGTTCACAGGACTCAGGGATTTATAGGTCCATGTAAATGACATGTACAATATCTCTTTTACAGAGGTATTAGCTAGTTGTGGCTAAGCCTAACTGACCAAAAAGCAACTCTTGCTTTCCTAGTCTTGCTACCCACATAAGTGATTTAATGGCATTGCCTAGCAACACCATGGCTTGCTGTGGAGGACTCAGTCGGGGTGCATACAGATCGAACACCACAAAGAGCCACGGCTCAGTGTGTGTGTGGATATAGTACTAGTGGAATGGAAGGTCAGTGTGTGTGTGTGGATATAGTACTAGTGGAATGGAAGGTCAGTGTGTGTGTGGGTACAGTACTAGTGGAATGGAAGGTCAGTGTGTGTGTGTGGATATAGTACTAGTGGAATGGAAGGTCAGTGTGTGTGTGTGTGTGTGGATATAGTACTAGTGGAATGGAAGGTCAGTGTGTATGTGGATATAGTACTAGTGGAATGGAAGGTCAGTGTGTGTGTGTGGATATAGTACTAGTGGAATGGAAGATCAGTGTGTGTGTGTGGATATAGTACTAGTGGAATGGAAGGTCAGTGTGTGTGTGTGGATATAGGACTAGTGGAATGGAAGGTCAGTGTGTGTGTGTGGATATAGGACTAGTGGAATGGAAGGCCAGTGTGTGTGTGTGGATATAGGACTAGTGGAATGGAAGGCCAGTGTGTGTGTGTGGATATAGTACTAGTGGAATGATAGGTCAGTGTGTGTGTGGATATAGTACTAGTGGAATGGAAGGTCAGTGTGTGTGTGTGGATATAGTACTAGTGGAATGGAAGGCCAGTGTGTGTGTGTGGATATAGTACTAGTGGAATGGAAGGTCAGTGTGTGTGTGGACATAGTACTAGTGGAATGGAAGGTCAGTGTGTGTGTGGATATAGTACTAGTGGAATGGAAGGTCAGTGTGTGTGTGTGGATATAGTACTAGTGGAATGTAAGGTCAGTGTGCATGTGTGGATATAGGACTAGTGGAATGGAAGGTCAGTGTGTGTGTGTGGATATAGGACTAGTGGAATGGAAGGTAAGTGTGTGTGTGGATATAGTACTAGTGGAATGGAAGGTCAGTGTGTGTGTGGATATAGTACTAGTGGAATGGAAGGTCAGTGTGTGTGTGTGGATATAGTACTAGTGGAATGGAAGGTAAGTGTGTGTGTGGATACAGTACTAGTGGAATGGAAGGTAAGTGTGTGTGTGTGTGTGATATAGTACTAGTGGAATGGAAGGTCAGTGTGTGGATATAGTACTAGTGGAATGGAAGGTCAGTGTGTGTGTGTGGATATAGTACTAGTGGAATGGAAGGTCAGTGTGTGTGTGGATATAGTACTAGTGGAAAGGAAGGTCAGTGTGTGTGTGGATATAGTACTAGTGGAATGGAAGGTCAGTGTGTGTGTGTGGATATAGTACTAGTGGAATGGAATATCAGTGTGTGTGTGTGTGTGTGTGTGTGGATATAGTACTAGTGGAATGGAAGGTCAGTGTGTGTGTGGATATAGTACTAGTGGAATGGAAGGTCAGTGTGTGTGTGTGGATATAGTACTAGTGGAATGGAAGGTCAGTGTGTGTGTGTGGATATAGTACTAGTGGAATGGAAGGTCAGTGTGTGTATGGATATAGTACTAGTGGAATGGAAGGTCAGTGTGTGTGTGTGGATATAATACTAGTGGAATAGAAGGTCAGTGTGTGTGTGTGGATATAGTACTAGTGGAATGGAAGGTCAGTGTGTGTGTGTGTGTGTGTGGATATAATACTAGTGGAATAGAAGGTCAGTGTGTGTGTGTGGATATAGTACTAGTGGAATGGAAGGTCAGTGTGTGTGTGTGGATATAGTGCTAGTGGAATGGAAGGGCAGTGTGTTTGGATGTAACTGACGGGTGGATTTGGTGTTTACATGCTATAACAGTATGGGCTTGCTAAATCAGAATCACAAACGACAATTAGAGATTTTTCATCTTGCCTAAGTCTCCATACACTCTGATTACAAAATGAGGAGAAGCAGTAAACCAATGTGGTGTGACTTTGATTCCCTTCCTCATTTGCATTGGTTTGACAAGCCAAATTAGGGTGGGAACACTAATTGGATAACAAGCAGGGCAGTCAGACAGAAGCGGGGTAGAGGCATTTTGACCGGGTCACAGGCAAGGTGGAGTCTGAGTTAGTTCTACTGATAGCCCTACTGACAGGAACGGGGTATGCTACTTTGAGGTGAGAGCAATTGCAAGATACACCTAATTAAAAACAAATGTATTGCTGATCGTGTTAGTACTTAAGCAGATTGCAAGTGTCAGGGTTGAAATGGATTATGCCTGCCCTTTGTGCCAGATTGCCATTGACCTACAGTGTGAGGAGCACCAAATTATCACGTCTGCTGTGAGCATATGACTTCTCTTACACACTCCACCTCCCTGAAGAGTGTATGGTCTCCTCACTGAAACAACTCACACACATCTATCACATAAAATATCCTGACATCATAAAGCTGCCGTTTATTGATGATTAGCATTCCTTAATGGATTTAGGTGGTCTGCTATTTTTTCTAGGTGCCAGCGAGCGCTCCCTAGAGTTAGATAGAAATCAGGGTAAGCCATTTTCATTAGTGACCTCCTTTCCCTTTCCAGAAATACCCTCCAAGACCGCAAAACACACCTCCAGTTCTAAGCGGTGTGATGTTCTTCTCCTGACGGGGGCTCTTTTATAAAGCAAGGAAACCATTGCACATGAAACGGTGTGAAACAGTGTTAACCAGCGGGACACTTACTTTCACTGTGTGAGTGTGGGTGGGCGGACTGCCTGGGTAGAACCCAATCATACGTAAAAATAGCCCCCTAGACACTCCTCAGAGAAAACACAGGTCTTTCATCATCTTTACTAAAACATGAACTCTACAAAGTACTCAATGCTCTCAGGTGTGTATAAACCCATGCAACAAAGGCAAGTATGTACTGAAACACAGGAAGTGGCATCAGACATACTTGTATACTTACAGCCCTGTGCACAGAGAGGGCTGAAAAGAAATGACTATTCCTCAAAATGGCTGCCTATTTACCTGTTCCTTGATGCCACCGACAGATGCTGTCAGGGTGTAATAAGACAGGCAGAGGACATCTGAGGCGGCGATTAAGAGAAACATGTATAATGCATACTAACTCTGGGGAGTTACATGCAAACCACACCAACCACGTTGCGTGAGTGAGTGTTGTGAAATACATTTACACTTACACTACCAGTCAAAAGTTTTAGAACACCTACTCATTCAAGGGTCTGTCTTTATTTTTACTATTTTCTACATTATAGAATAATAGTGAAGACTTCAAAACTATGAAATAACACATGGAATATTATATTATAAATAACATGGAATCATTTAGTAACCATGGTGCTGAATCTCTGATACTAAGCCTATTTGTTTGTCTGTCTGTTTAGCGGAGATGTTCCCTGTGACAGTCATTACAATAAGAGGGTTATCATAAAGTAAAAAAAGCCACAACCTTCTTAAACCCCAATGATAGCCAGATGCAAGGGGAGAGAAAAGGGCCAACAAGCTGGGTGACATCTTTCAGTCAAAGGTAAGCTAAAACAAATGTAATGTTCACTAGGCTGTAGGCTAATAACCTACAGTACCAGTCAAAAGTGTGGACACACCTACTCATTCCAGGCTTTTTCTTTATTTGTACTATTTTCTGCATTGTAGAATAATAGTGAAGACATCAACACTATGAAATAACACATATGGAATCATGTAGTAACCAAAAAAGTGTTAGACAAATCAAAATATATTGTATATTTGAGATTCTTCAACAGTCTTGAAGGAGTTCCCACATATGCTGAGCACTTGTTGGCTGCTTTTCCTTCACTCTGCGGTCCAACTCATCCCAAACCATCTCAATTGGGTTGAGGTCGGGTGATTGTGGAGGCCAGGTCGTCTGATGCAGCACTCCATCACTCTCCTTGGTCAAATAGCCCTTACACAGCCTGTAGGTGTGTTTTGGGTCATTGTCCTGTTGAAAAACATATGACAGTCCCACTAAGCCCAAACCAGATGGGATGGTGTATCGCTGCAGAATGCTGTGGTAGCCATGCTGGTTAAGTGTGCCTTGAATTCTAAATAAATCACTGACAGTGTCACCAGCAAAGCACCCCCACACCATCACACCTCCTCCTCCATGCTTCACGGTGGGAACCACACATGCAGAGATTATCCTTCATCTACTCTGCGTCTCACAAAGACACGGCAGTTGGAACCAAAAATCTCAGATTTGGACTCATCAGACCAAAGAACAGCTTTCCTCCGGTCTAATGTCCATTGCTCGTGTTTCTTGGCCCAAGCAAGTCTCTTTTTCTTATTGGTGTCCTTTAGTAGTGGTTTCTTTGCAGCAATTCGACCATGAAGGTCTGTCTCCTCTGAACAGTTGATGTTGAGATGTTAAGTGTCTGTTACTTGAACTCTGTGAAGCATTTATTTGGGCTGCAAATTCTGAGGCTGGTAACTTAATGAACTTATCCTCTGCAGCAGAGGTAACTCTGGGTCTTCCTTTCCTGTGGCGGTCCTCATGAGAGCCAGTTTCATCATAGCGCTTGATGGATTTTGCGACTGCACTTGAAGAAACGTTCAAAGTTCTTGACATTTTCCGGATTGATTGACTGTCTTTTCTCTTTGCTTATTTGAGCTGTTCTTGCCATAATATGGACTTGGTCTTTTACCAGATAGGGCTATCTTCTGTATACCACCCCTACCTTGTCACAACACAACTGATTGGCTCAAACACATTAAGAGGGAAAGAAATTCCACAAATTAACTTTTAACAAGGCACACCTGTTAATTGAAATGCATTCCAGGTGACTACATCATAAAGCTGGTTGAGAGAATGCCAAGAGTGTGTAAAGCTGTCATCAAGGCAAAGGGTGGCTACTTTGAAGAATCTCAAATATACAATATATTTTGATTTGTTTAACACTTTTTTGGTTACTAAATGATTCCATATGTGTTATTTCATAGTTTTGACGTATTCACTATTATTCTACAATGCAGAAAATAGTACAAATAAAGAAAAAGCCTGGAATGAGTAGGTGTGTCCAAATTTTTGACTGGTACTGTAGGTTATTAGCCTACAGCCTAGTGAAAATTACATTTGTTTTAGCTTACCTTTGACTGAAAGATGTCACCCAGCTTGTTGGTCCTTTTCTCTCTCCTTGCATCTGGCTATCAGTGGGATTTAAGAAGGTCATGGCTTTTTAAACTTTATGATAACCCTCTTATTGTAATGACTGTCACAGAGAACATCTCCGCTAAACAGACAGACAAACAAATAGGCTAAGCAGCGGAGATTCAGCACCATGGATAGCGCCACAGTTGATCAAATTCACGCAAACCTGACTCATCAAACCCGTGCACTTGCTTTTGTTATAGTAGCATCATGGAACAATGTTGCAAATTGTATTTTTCATCGAGCGCGTTTGTGGAGGCAATGTACCAGATATTTTGTTAATAGTGAGTAGCTGCAGTTTATATTTTGAGCCTCTGCAAGTGCCACAAAGCTAGTTTGAAGATTTGTGAATGTGAGATGGAGATTGCCTTCAGTAACTGAGTCGAGAGGTCACGTGTAGCCTAACCTACACCTGCTAGTCAGCAATGCAATTTATTGAAGTCATGCGCCGCAAGTAAGTGACATTTTCTATTGGGGACTTTACGTTGAGTAGGCTAAATATGGTAGGCTGCTAGCGTAGGATGACTGGTCTAACGTATGAATGAAGCCAGAGAGTTGATATGTCAGTTTCAGCAGCTATTCGCACGTGCATATTTTTGTATTTCTGCATTAGTGTGGCATAAAAATGGTAGGCTATATTATTGGTCCAATGCATTCTTTTTTCCAGGAAATGGAAGGAGCTTGGTCGGGCAGTCCCGGATACCGTTTCACCGGGTATGAAACCCTAAATAGCATACATGAAATGTATTTATTAGACTGTTAGAATGCATTGACTCAGAACGGGATTGCTAGATGCCTAGCTTTTCTAGTGTTAATAGTCGGAGTAGAGAAACACATGATTTTGTATGTCTCCGGGTCAAAATCCTACGACCATATGCATTTCAGGTAAAAAAACAACCCAATGTTCATCTACCAGGACAAATTAGCTAGCAATAGCAAGATAGCTAAATGTCAATGAATATCATGTGTCTTTGACATGCGCCCAAATTAATATAGTTGTTTCACAGTTGGTTTGATATTTTAACCTGCGTGTCATGATCGCATCTGCTGGGGATGGACAAAATCAACATGCGCACAATGGCGCACGGGCGTGTCCGGTGTAGTCAGTATCAAATTAAATGAAATTGTATTAGTCACATGCGCCGAATACAACAGGTGTGTAGACCTTACAGTGAAATGCTTACTTACAAGCCCTTAACCAACAATGCAGTTTTAAGAAAGAATAACAAAAAAATAAATCACACAAAAAAATACAACATCAAATAATACGAAATAAAAGTAACAAATAATTAATGAGCAGCAGTAAAAATAACAATATCGAGGCTATATACAGGGGGTACCCGTATCGAGTCAATGTGCGGGGGCACCGGTTAGTCAAGGTAATTGAGGTAATATGTACATGTAGGTAGAGTTATTAAAGTGAATGCAAATAGTCTGGGTAGCCATTTGATTAGATGTTCAGGAGTCTTATGGCTTGGGGGTAGAAGCTGTTTAGAAGCCTCTTGGACCTAGACTTGACACTCCGGTACCTCTAACCGTGCGGTAGCAGAGAGTCTATGACTAGGGTGGCTGGAGTATGACAATTCTTAGTATGTTATGGAAGCAAACAAACAAACACCAACCCACACATCCACCCACCCACATCCCTACTAAATCACCCTCTCCCACAGTGAGGGGATGGTATGTGTTTGATGAGTGCTGATGCATCGTGACATGATTGGCAGCTGAGACAGTAGTCGAGGCGAGCGACAGGAAAATAACACACATGCTGATCTGCAAGATCATGTACTTAATAAATAGTTAAATTCATTATGCTAATAGTTTTGGACTTAATGTAATAATTCTGTCTGTCCTATTCTGTGGGGACGTACAATAGGTGGGACAAACCATTGAATTCTGTTACAAAATCAATAAGTCAGAATAAATTGACTTTGACTTGAAAAGGTTTGGGGAGAATGCTGTGGGCCATAAGCCCTTGTCAACCCCACTTCCCTTGTCCAAACATCTTCACCATAAATCAACATGTCACGCCGCCCCTCGTCCCACTCCAACCATTGTGCCCAAGAGCCCAAACCGTTAATGCAGAACGTTAATTAATTTTCAAACTAAACAGATGGAGAAGGCCGGCTATTATCTCCGGGCTGAGCTGTGGCGGTCCCGAGTATGTTTCTCTCATGGCGGGGAGTGACTTTGATCTGCAAAGCGGGGAGAATGGAAGAAGGGGAAAGAAAGAAAAACACTCCAGTTTTAATGGCTCTCCAGTGTGCTAACGGAGAGAGGGAGAGAGAGAGAAGCCATGTCATGGGAACAAATATGAGATACTATCCAACGTGATAAATGGAAAGGGAAATCACTACATCTGGGGATTCTTCACTGTCAAAGTTAGTTTGCTCCTGGCTGCCGGTGGGCTGGTCAACTGCTCCCAAGGTAGGAGACAGAAGACTGGAGCAGGTAGACCTCCTTCCTAACCTACACAAACTGTGTTGATTTTATTACTACAAACAGCCACTTCATTTGTGGAGGGTGGTAAGTGAGATGCCAACGTGCTGCACAGCAAGATACCTTCCTGATGAAATAAGAGACTATTGATAAAAGTCGTCTCTTTTCTTCCATTAAGTCTATTGCCATTACGGAAAACTGAATTATATGAATTAAGGAACAGCAGCAGATGGTGGTGAGCGACTGGCTAAACATAGAGATACTTTGGGGACGCTAGCCAAAGAGCATAGCCATTAGCTGAATCAGAAAGCCAAGCTGAGTATTGTAGCAATTTCTTAAAAGAGGAAAGGTCCACGAACCATGGACCCAGGGATGGTGGCGACTTGGCTGAAATGGAGCAGATGGCCAGATGATGTCCAGGGGGACACAGTCACAGGACGGATTCTGTAACTCATTTGGTTCTTGTTTCCGGACACATTAAGAAAAGCAGATTAGACGTGTCAAGAGTGGTGGTGGGTTGGTCGTTGGCATTGCAATCTGTGTGTCTCATCAGACCCCTGCCCTGGGGAAGGTCACAGGTCAACATTGTGGCTGCTGCTTTTCAAGTATCAATCTTCTGTAATCCGGTGGTAGCAAAGGCATGCTTCACTGTTGATTGTGATTACCTGACTCTGTAATGCACACAACACACTGATCTGAGGGAATCCCAGCAACATCTCATATTAAAGTGACGCGCTGAGACTAACCACAATGCTTCTTTGTTTATTTTTTGTACAGTGCCTTGCAAAAGTATTCATCCCCCTTGCCGTTATTTTGTTGCATTACAACCTGTAATTTAAATAGATTTTTGTTTGGATTTCATGTAATGGACATACACAAAATAGTCCAAATTGGTGAAGTGAAATAACTTGTTTCAAAAAATTCAAATAAATAAATAACGGAAAAGTGGTGCGTGCATATGTATTCACCCCCTTTGCTATGAAGCCCCTAAGTAAGATCTGGTGCAACCAATTACCTTCAGAAGTCACATAATTAGTTAAATAAAGTCCACCTGTGTGCAATCTAAGTGTCACATGATCTCAGTATATATACACCTGTTCTGAAAGGCCCCAGAGTCTGCAACACCACCAAGCAAGCGGCACCATGAAGACCAAGGAGCTCTCCAAACAGGTCAGGGACAAAGTTGTGGAGAAGTACAGATCAAGGTTGGGTTATAAAAAATATCAGAAACTTTGAACATCCCACGGAGCACCATTAAATCCATTATTAAAAATGCACAACAAACCTCCCAAGAGAAGGCCATCCACCAAAACTCATGGACCAGGCAAGGAGGACATTCATCAGAGAGGCAACAAAGAGACCAAAGATTACCCTGAAGGAGCTGCAAATCTCCACAGCGGAGATTGGAGTATCTGTCCATAGGACCACTTTAAGCCATACATTCCACAGAGCTGGGCTTTACGGAAGAGTGGCCAGAAAAAAGCCATTGTTTAAAGAAAAAAATAAGCAAACACATTTGGTGCTCGCCAAAAGGCATGTGGGAGACTCCCCAAACATATGGAAGAAGGTACTCTGGTCAGATGATACTAAAATTGAGCTTTTTGGCCATCAAGGAAAACGCTATGTCTGGCGCAAACCCAACACCTCTCCTCACCCTGAGAACACCTTCCCCACAGTGAAGCATGGTGGTGGCAGCATCATGCTGTGGGGATGTTTTTCCATCGGCAGGGACTGGGAAACTGGTCAGAATTGAAGGAATGATGAATGGCGCTAAATACAGGGAAATTCTTGAGGGAAACCTGTTTAAGTCTTTCAGAGATTTGAGACTGGGACGGAGGTTCACCTTCCAGCAGGACAATGACCCTAAGCATACTGCTAAAGCAACACTCGGGTGGTTTAAGGGGGAAACATTTAAATGTCTTGGAATGGCCTAGTCAAAGCCCAGACCTCAATCCCTTTTTCTTAATATCCAATTGCGATCTTGTCTCATCGCTGCAACTCCCCAACGGGCTCAGGAGAGGCGAAGGTCAAGTCATGCGTCCTCTGAAACACGCGCCAAACCACGCTTCTTAACACCCGCCTGCTTAACCCAGAACCTAGCTGCACCAATGTGTCGGAGGAAACACTGTTCAACTGACGACTGAAGTCAACCTGCAGGCGCCCGGCCCGCCACAAGGAGTCGCTAGAGCGCGATGAGCCAAGTAAAGTCCCCCTGGCCAAACCCTCCCCTAACCCCGACGACGCTGGGCCAATTGTGCGCCGCCCGATGGGACTCCCGGTCACGGATGGTTGTGAAGCAACCTGGGATCGAACCCGGTACTGTAGTGATGACTCAAGCACTGAGATGCTGCGCCACTCGGCAGGCCTGCTCCTTTGTTTTTAATCTGAAAACACTGATTAGTGGTCTAGATAATTCCATAGCATTGAGGCCAGGGCTTGGTGTTAGTCTATTCATGCTCTGGGTTGAGAGAGTGGTTGTGTGTCATTATCCTTAGACAGAGAAGCTCTACAGTAAAGAGTGTTTATACACTAGCATGGCAGGTGGCAGAGTTACATTATGGCTTATGTCCTCAAATCAACTGCCAATGTTCCCTCACTGTGAGCGAGGAATCTGGCAAACCCTCTCGCAAACTCACTGCCATCCTGTATAGAAGGAGTCAAGGGTGCAAGTGAGGGGAGAAAGAGACTGGGTAAAATGAAAAGGAACAGAATGAAAGCAGAAAGAATGAGAGACTCTGCCCCTGACTGAGTTTCTCCAGTCTAAGAACAGTCAGAGACAGACAGAGACAGAGACAGAGAAAGTGAGAGTGAGTCACAAGGTTAGCCTTCAGCCCAGACAAACAGGCAGCGACGCCCGGACAGAGATTGAATTCAGACTGCAGAGGAGAACCAGTTTGAAAGGCCTGGGGCCAGTGACACACAGACAGCCCTCTCAGTTCTCTAAGCCCAAGCTCCTGATTGAGTTCTGAGTGCACCTCACCTGGACTGAACCCCCTGCTGCTTCTCCTGAGTGTCTCTCAGCTACCCAAACACCATTCACAGCTGAAACAGCTGCCGAGAAGAGGAGCAGAGTAAGGGGTAAGGCAGGATTGGGTAGCTCTCCCCTCCCCCTGAGATATATTCCTTTTAGAAATAAGTCTGTCTGACCTCCCACTGAGAAAGACTGTCATTAGAAGTTTTGTTCAAAATGAGCTGCTGGTATTACAGATTATAGTGAATAATATACATTTGAAATCAATTGGCTGACAAAAACAAGTTACTAAAACAGATAGAAAATGTGGACCAATGGATTATCAAACAGTAGAAGGCTGGAAATGAGAGAGTAAGACTTCAAACAGTATATATGAGTGTGCTTAAAGTGCATTGAAAGGGCTCTGGGGTGATGCAGACGAATGCCCTATTCGATCAGAGCACCATGCACTTCCCTACTTTGTTGGTTGAAAACTGTATAAAGGAGGATACAAGAGTCCGACACTTCAATAACTTAACTGTAAGAATGGAAAATACACCCGGGTTCCATTCACATTGCTCTTGACTGCTTCTGCTTTCAGAGACCACTGGCTTAGTGAGTTTCTCCAGGCTGCTCTGTGATAAATATGAGGTGTTTTAACTGGTGCTTATTCTTAGCGAAAGGACACCTCGCTGAAAGAGTCCCATTACACTGTCCATCCATAGATCTCAGAATCCCGACCACTCCATCCAAACATATTGATTACTGTCTGTCTGCAACAGCCTCTGAATGCCCAGAGTTATTATGTGCTTGTCAGCCAAGCAATTGGCCAAATGGGTGATAGCCTATCTTCTGTTGGTGTCTGTACAGGAAAGTAGGTCTACATGTTTGTTTGTGGAGTGTTGCAATGAACCACTCATCCTGCTTGGTTCATATAAGAACAAACAAAATGTGTGTCCATACTGAAGACAGGCAGACAATTTAGGAGAAAATCGTTTGAGTAGATTCTTAGTCCCATCACTGGCAACACCGCCCAAAATCCTCTGACAGTTCCCCTGGAGGAAATGTTATGTCCAGGTCAGTGTATGTGCTGCAGGAGAACAGCCCTAGACTTACACACGCACACAAGCACATGGACACACAGACGGACACACACACACGGTACGATCCACTGTATAAGGGCAGGCATTCACTCTTTCTCCTCCTGTACAAGCCATCAAATTTGTGCTGATGCTCTGGGGACAAACATCACCTGAGTCATCATGCTGTCATACACAGTCACAATCCCACTAACTAAACCACTGAAACACTATAGCACTACTCCATCCTCAGAGAATCCATGCTGTTTGCTTTGAAGAGCTGTGTGAGATATACACAACATACACTGAGTGCACAAAACATTAAGAACACCTTCCTAATATTGAGTTGCACCCCCCTCCTTTGCCCTCAGAACAGCCTCACTTCGTCAGGGCATTGACTCTACAAGGTGTCGAAAGCGTTCCACAGGGATGCTGGCCCATGTTGACTCCAATGCTTCCCAAAGCTGTGTCAAGTTGGCTGGATGTCCTTTGGGTGGTGGACCATTGTTGATACACACAGGAAACTGTTGTGTTTGAAACCAGTAGCAGTGCAATTCTTTACATTTTACATTTTAGTCATTTAGCAGACGCTCTTATCCAGAGCGACTTACAGGAGTAATTAGGGTTAAGTGCCTTGCTCAAGGGCACAGACAGATTTTTCACCTAGTCGGCTCAGGGATTAGAACCAGCGACCTTTCGGTTACTGGCACAACGCTCTTAACCACTAAGCTACCTGCCGCCTATAATTCTTGACACAAACCGGTGCACCTGACACCTTCTACCATACCCCGTTCAAAGGCACATAAATCTTTTGTCTTGCACATTCACCCTCTGAATGGGACACATACACAATCCATGTTTCAATTGTCTCAAGGCTTAAAAACCCTTCTTTAACCTGTCTTCTCCCTTTCATCTACACTGATTGAAGTGAATTTAACAAGTGGCATCAATAAGGGATCATAGCTTCCACCTGGATTCACCTGGTTAGTCTATGTCAGGGGTGTCAAACTCATTCCACGGCGGGCCGAATGTCTGCAAGTTTTAGTTTTTACCTTTCAATTAAGACCTAGACAACCAGGTGAGGGGAGTTCGTTACTAATTAGTGATCTTAATGAATCAATCAAGTACAAGGGTGGAAAGAAAACTTGCAGATACTCGGCCCTCCGTGGAATGAGTCTGACACGTGGTCTATTTCATGGAAAGAGTAGGTGTTCCTAATGTTTTGTTCACTCAGTGTATGAGATCAGCGAAGATACAACATCATGATAATCAATTTGATAGGTTTGGAGTGAGTGGGATTGAGAGAATGCTGGAGACAGTCACAGCAGGAGGGAATATAAGACAATGGGTTTGTGTGAGTGTGTGTGTTTGGAAACAGAGGGTGAGAGAGTGAGTGACTGTCTGCAGCCAGCAGAGCAGAAACCTCCATCTGGGAGAAAGGTGATGAAGTAATCAAGTGCATATTGTATGATGACTACCCATTTATCTGCCATATCCCTCAACTCCCATTGAACCTGACACAAACAACTACTGAATAAAAAACTGTGTCCAGATAGTATGACAAACCATGTTACACTGAGCAAAAATATAAACGCAACATGTAATGTGTTGGTCCCATGTTTCATAAGCTGAAATAAAAGATCCCCAAAATGTTCCATATACACAAAAAGCTTATTTCTCTTAAATGTTTTGCACAAAGTTGTTTACATCCCTGTTAGTGGGCATTTCTCCTTTGCCAAGATAATCCATCTACCTGACAAGTGTGGCATATAAAGATGATTATTAAACAGCATGATCATTACACAGGTGCACCTTGTGCTGGGGACGATAAAAGGCCACTCTAAAATGTGCAGTTTTGTCACACAACACAATGCCACAGATGTCTCAAGTTGAGGGAGCGTGTAATTGGCATGCTGACTGCAGGAATGTCCACCAGAGCTGTTGCCAGATAATTTAATGTTAATTTATCTACAGTAAGCCGCCTTCAACGTCATTTTAGAGAATTTGGCAGTACGTCCAATCGGCCTCACAACAACAGACCATGTGTATGGCGTCGTGTGGGCAAGCGGTTTGCTTATGTCAACGTTGTGAACAGAGTGCCCCATTGTGGAGGTGGGCGTTATGGTATGGGTAGGCATAAGCTACGGACAAAGAACACAATTGCATTTTATCGATGGCAATTTGAATGCACAGAGATACCGTGACAAGATCCTGAGGCCCATTGTCGTGCCATTCATCCACCACCATCACCTCATGTTTCAGCATGATAATGCAAGGCCCCATGTCACAAGGATCTGTACACAATTCCTTGAAGCTGAAAATGTCCCAGTTCTTCCATGGCCTGCATACTCACCAGATATGTCACCCATTGAGCATGTTTGGGATGCTCTGGATCGATGTGTACGACAGCGTGTTCCAATTCCGCCAATATCCACCAACTTTGCACAGACATTGAAGAGGAGTGGGACAATATTCCACAGACCACAATCAACAGCCTGATCAACTCTATGCAAAGGAGATGTGTCACGCTGCATGAGGCAAATGGTGGTCACACCAGATACTGACTGGTTTTCTGATCCATGCCCCTACCTATCTTTTTTAAGGTATCTGTGACCAACAGATGCATATCTGTATTCCCAGTCATGTGAAATCCATAGATTAGGGCATAATGAACTTATTTCAATTGACTGATTTCCTTATATGAACTGTAACTCAGTAAAATCGTTCAAATTGTTGCATGTTGCGTTCATATTTTTGCTCAGTATATTTTTACAGCTAAACTAATGAAGCAACAATGAATAAGGGCCTGAAACGCATATTTTTCGACCTCTTCTATCCCATTGACACCTCCTCAGACGAGTCAATAAAAGCCAGAGGCTGATGGCTCTGGCATAGAGTGTTGCTCATTAAATTAAAACATGATTATACTATTTGAAAAGGTCAAATGTCAATCTGTTTGGCAGGAAATAGGCTGGAGACTGCCGTGCTTAAACACTGTGTGCCATGGTGCCTCAAACCAGCCCCGAGCAGCTATTAGCATTCATCACAGCCACTCTGCAGAGACGAGACCGTCTAAACATTTTACCCTATTCCTCGTTACGTAGGAGCTTGTTTGTTTTGACTTCCAGTTCCCAACACGACACACTGATTGGTTCCCCAGAAACAAAAGGCTTTTTGGACTCAGTGCATCTTAAAATTCTAATAGACATTTATTCTGTAAAGATAGGAAGTGTGTGGGCAGGCAGGACATTCATCCAAAACCCAGCTATAAATAACAAGCGAATGGGAGCAAAAAAAATGGAAGAGAAAAAAAAGAGTGAGCGAGAGAGTGGGAGGCACATTAAACTGGCCAAACATTTGGTAAGCAGAGTCTGTTCGAGCACAGAGTACACTCAACCAATGAAACTGCAGACAATTACAAACTAACGTCAAGATGTATGAAAATGTAGGCTAGATCTACACAATGTCGCAATACAGGCCATGACCGGGTCTTGGGATAAAACCGGACCATCTGTTTTGATGATGTTTATACTACACACCACAAACATGGTTTGTAATTATTGACAAGAAAATCATTATTAATCGTCACCATCGTCAATCATCACAGCCATCTTCTGTCCATGTTCCTGATCTGGTTTGAAACTACCACCCTGGATTGGTCATGTATGATGGTTGGTATAGAGCTTAATATGTGATTAAGTTCCATGGCTTAAAGACATGGACTTGGTGTGATTAGAATGGACCTCCCAGGATGAGGGTGACCCAAAGAGAAGAAGGAGTTAAGCTGCCGGAGAGATTCGACTGATCCTCCACCAGAAATTAAGGTTCACATGTACGTGTATGTGTGTGTATGTGTGTATGTGTTTGTGTATGTGTGTATGTGTATGTGTGTATGCTTCACGCACAAACGTATGCACATAAAGCGTTACAAATGTCCCAGAAATGCTCCACGTCTTCTTAACTATGTCAATCTTAACATTGTCTATTATGAAGTCACACAGATGGAACAGAACAATCAGCATGAATAGGCCTAGCTGTGGCCCTGTCCTGACTGATATCTTATCTCAATATATGGGCTGCTGATAAACCACACATCCTCTTCCTGCTGTCCGTCCTCTCTGACCGTGCCACCTCATCCCAGGGTCAGGAGCATTTTAAAGACTGCTGCTCACGTCCCCATGCTGAAGTGTGACTTGGGGCTTTCACTTCATCACTGAAAATTCATCCATCTAATCTATTTAAATCTAAAGCAATTCAAGGTTAGAATGTTTTATATGAATATTGACACATAATAAAGGCCTACAATGTACAATCATACTGTATGCAAACCAATCTAATCCAAAAAGCATTGCGGGTCAGCGAACACAAAATAGATCATTGAAAGTCGTGGCGATTACCAATGTAATCTTATCTAAGAGAGCCTAATCTGACCCAGCATGAGACCTCTCCCCTAATCCCAACTACATTCTTCATATGGGTCAGTGTGCCACTCACCTCCCGCTGGTGTTGCGCAGGATGACCAGGGCGTCAGGGAAGCCATCCATGTTGTAGTCTCCCAGGTGCAGGGTGATGGGGTTGTGGAGCTCCCCAGCAGGAGGGGTGGTCTGGGGGGGCACGAAGCCCCAGAGAGTCTCCTTCCTCTGGAAGTCTGTCAGGACTGGCAGCCACTGCAACAGGAGAGAAAACAAGGAGGTTGGTTCAGCTCATTGATGATATACTACTCCGAAACAAGACTGGGAGCCAAAAGAAAATGAAACAAAATTGACTATTAATAACTGCTGGGATGTTTAGAAAAAATGGCATCGCAGTGAGAGGGGGTTCAGTAGGGTTGCTGAATTACCGCCATTAAAGCCACAAGCCAAATGATATAAATGAGCGCTAGGGCAGAGGGAATTTCTTCCTTCCTGTTCCCAGCAATAAAACAACAATTTTCCATCAGACCATATTTTGTATTTGAAAAGAGCTGCAGAAATCAGATCTAACATTGTGAAACCCACTGTGGCTGTGTGGCCTACCCTTGACCTCCCCTGATTATACAGTGGGAGGTCAAGTGTGGTCCTCTGTAGCTCTGTAGCTCTGTAGTGTGGTCCTCTGTAGCTCAGCTGGTAGAGCACGGCGCTTGTAACGCCAAGGTAGTGGGTTCGATCCCCGGGACCACCCATACACAAAAATGTATGCACGCATGACTGTAAGTCGCTTTGGATAAAAGCGTCTGCTAAATGGCATATTAATTAATTAATTATGATAAATACTGCAGTGAAAGAGACCATATATTTATAGAGATACTCAAACCCAGCCCTCCCTTGCATAGCTCTATCAACACATAATAAAAACATCTTCTACATATTCCACCCTTGACAGCTCAACTGAGTAGTCAATAAACCCTGGGGGCCTATTTCTCTCTGACAGTGACTGATGTTCATCATAATAGAACATGAATGTACAAAAACCATACTAATAACTACTGTGGGTAAATTCATTATATTATATTTAGGAAACTGTATGCACTCACTACTGTAAGCGTCTGCTAAATGACTCAAATGTAAAAAATGTCATATTTCATTAGTAATTAAACAGATAACGAATAGTGAATCAAATCCAAGTAAGATTCCCTAACAGAGTGTTGCATCCACTGCTAAAAATGGCCAGTCTCACAGAACGATATCCACAGATACCATCATTAGTAACCGTTTCTGAATAGACGGATGTGAATACAAGAACTACACAAAGAGCTTTAAAAAGAGAGGGCAGTGGGGATAGGAGCTATTCTTTATGCAGCTGAATGCCTCTCTGTTTTCCCCCCGTCCCCACAAGGCCCACCTATTATTGGAAGCGCTGGGGAGGCGGGAATGCAGATGCTATGGGTTTAAATATTCAAGAATGTTAAACAGGAAAAGCCAGGTGCATCTCTGCACATTATATCCACCAGATGAAGTGCCATGAGGGTAGCGGTAATGGCTGCTAATATGGCTGTTCTCCATCTCTGAATACATAAACATAGTCAACATATTTACAGACAGAGAAAAGAGCAGCAAGACAAGAGAGGAGAGAGTTGAGGCCATAAGAAAGTCTCTCAGAGGAAAGTGTATAGTCTTGTGTGAGTATTTACAGGGGATAGACCTCAGCGCAGTATAGCTGGTGCTTCTTTGATGAATCAGTACCACATAGGCTCTGATGTATAACCCTGGTGATGTGGTGCCGCTACATGATAGGGCAGGGGAAGACGGAGTGATATGTATGGCTGCACCAGGAGGGAACGTGTTAGGGAAGAGGGTGCGTGGGAGAGGCAAGTGTTTTGTCTGGACAGTGTGGGTGAAAGAAATTGGGAGTATGTGTATGAGCTATGTACAATTTGTGCAGGGTACTGGGGGTGAAATGGCGTATCCCTCTCAGGGCTCTTGGCCAGAAAGCCCTTCATACATTCCTACCCAGGTGATTGAAATCCCACTGAGCCGAGCTCAGACCCATGTCTTTAGCAGGTCTGGGCGGGGAGTTAATCGAGTGATGCGTCATTGGCTGCAGAGGTTGACTGGCCTCCTCCCTTTCACAGGGACAGCTGACAATGATAACTTGAAATGATGTGAAAGGTTATGAGTGTTTGGAAGAATGACAGACGGTGACTGAGCTGAAATGATGACTTCCTTTAAGTGAGATTAACGGGTCATGACGATGTTTAATGATCATGAATCTTATGTGTGATGAATACTGACTAGTTTTAATGAGGGTTTAATGATTGGCTATGATTATCTAAATACAGTAGTAGTTATGACTGAAAAAGCCATGTAAATAAGTCCTAATGATTTGTTTTGGACAGGTTACATAGAAATGGGGGTATGAAACCTAAATGGTGTATTTAAACGAATTATTACTGTGTACGGTATCAAACACTACACCGTTAAGTGAAACTGCTGAGCCCACGCACGCACATCCACAGTGTCTCCCAAAAGTACTGTCACTTAGCACAAAACAAACAGAAACTATGCTAATGGCTACTTGGGATGAAGCTCACCTTGGACACAGCAGTGCACAGACCAAGTGTTCCACAAAATGGATTACGCTGTATCAATGGTGAGTGGATCCTCAACAGTTGAGTCTGATAATAAAAAGACGAACTTCTCTGCATCTTGGCTAGGAGTGCTGCTTCACCATCAGCTCTACTCACAGCTGGTCTACACAGGGAGCAGAAGTCTATCATCAGCATTGTGCTGACTGAAGCGTTACTTGGTTTATTAGACCTCAATGCTTTCTACTGTACATGCAAATCATCCCCATTGATGAATGGATATAATGATGAGAGGGGGTGATGGAGAAAGAAATACAGAAAGAGAGAACAAGCGATTGAGAGAGCGAGAGATAGAGTTGGAGAGAGAATACTAAGAGTTCTTTGACTAAGGGGATTTCAGACACTTTTTGAATGGAAGACATCCAGACAAAGTTTATAAATAACCATAAGGAGCTGCCAGGCAGCCTGGGTGCCAGCCAGTCAGTCACACTGTGAGGCGGTGGGTGACTCTAGGAGCTGAACAAACCCTAACCATCCCTACCAGGCTGGCAGCCAGCATACCAGACTAACATACTTTCCTGCACAACAATCCCACTAGATTGCTAAAGATGTATACAACACATCATATTCCTTTCTAATGCTAATTTGAGAGGAGGAAGGAAGGAAAGAAAGAAAGAAAGAAAGAAAGAAAGAAAGAAAGAAAGAAAGAAAGAAAGAAAGAAAGAAAGAAAGAAAGAAAGAAAGAAAGAAAGAAAGAAAGAAAGAAAGAAAGAAAGAAAGAAAGAAAGAAAGAAAGAAAGAAAGAAAGAAAGAAAGAAAGAAAGAAAGAAAGAAAGAAAGAAAGAAAGAAAGAAAGAAAGAAAGAAAGAAAGAAAGAAAGAAAGAAAGAAAGAAAGAAAGAAAGAAAGAAAGAAAGAAAGAAAGAAAGAAAGAAAGAAAGAAAGAAAGAAAGAAAGAAAGAAAGAAAGAAAGAAAGAAAGAAAGAAAGAAAGAAAGAAAGAAAGAAAGAAAGAAAGAAAGAAAGAAAGAAAGAAAGAAAGAAAGAAAGAAAGAAAGAAAGAAAGAAAGAAAGAAAGAAAGAAAGAAAGAAAGAAAGAAAGAAAGAAAGAAAGAAAGAAAGAAAGAAAGAAAGAAAGAAAGAAAGAAAGAAAGAAAGAAAGAAAGAAAGAAGTGAGAGAGAGAGAGGAGAGAGTGTGTGAGAGAGAGAGAGGAGAAAGAGAGTGAGAGAGTGAGAGTGAGAGAGAATGTGTTCAGAATACCAACAGGAGGACTGCCTGACTGAGCCCCCCAGTGGCAAGGCAGTCTGCTGAGCTGAAGCCTGCTGTAACTGTTCCAGAGCTGCCTATAGAGGCGTGACTGACTGGGGGAAACAGGGAGGGGTGGGGGGGTTGGTGGTCCTGGATTTGACAGGAGAAGTGCGGCCATTGTCCCAGTATCTTTACAGAGATCTCTCTCTGCTACTCTGTCGTAGGTCTGATCCCTCCTAGAAGAGAGCTGCACGTTGGAGGGAAGGGAGGGGCAGTGGGATAGCAGTGGCTGAGTGGAGTCCTCCTCTGATGGATGGAGCCAATCATGCTTCATCACCCTGCTGGATCATGGCTCCATCTCCAGTCAGTCTACAGGCTTCCACTTCCAGTCAGCCTCCATTTCAGTGTCTCAGGTTTGTACATCGACACACAGAGGAGCTAGTGCCTAGTCGTACACTGTGTGTCTATAATTTTTCAGTTGGAGAGGGATTCATGTTCTCGTACTCAGACAGGTACCCACAAGCTAACATGGATATAAAATGTTCTGGTCTTCAAGGTAAAGACCACTTCTTCGCATCAGGAACATTTAAAAAGGCACATCAAATGTTCTCGTCTGTACCGTGACTGATAGAGGAGCAGATGAGAGGAGGAGAGATGTGAAGGTGGAGATGAGAGGAATTGTAAATTTTTGCTGCAGGTGTTTGGAAGGGAGAGATCTAGGTCCAGTTTGATCAGACTGGATCTTATAAAAACACACATAAGGTATTCCCCTCACGTCTCCCGATCCTCATCGCTCCTGATTGGGTTAATGAGCCTGAGCCTCCACCCACCTACCCACCCACCCACACACTCTTTTCAGCTTAATCAAGCAGGAACCAGAAAAGGTAGTGTCATCCTAGACAACCAGCCTCTCAGTAATGAACTGACTCTGTTAGGGAATTTCCAAATTAATTTTTTTGTTGTTGCTATTATTATTATTATTATTATTATGTTTCCTGGTCATTAGGAGCAACACACCAACAATGTACTTGCCTTTGTTGTGTCACTCATGCAAAAAAAAATGTTCTGTCCCCACAAACAGATACTTTTCCCATATACAGCATTAACAGCAGTTTGGGATGGTTAGAATTTACTAACTGACTAAATCAGCAAATATTGTCCATATCAGGAAGTGAATGACTATCACATACATCACAACAATGACTCAAAAGGGTGTCACAGTGTTCTTATAAACATCAGGCCGACTAGCCATCCTCAATCTAGGCCAACACCCAAAGAGGAGCAAGAGACAGACACCGCCTTACAACAGATGTAAAGTAAGCGTTCCAAAGTCAAATAGGACACGCAACACATTGAGCGCATGTTGACGGCATCAGTATTATTTATTTTACAGCAGGTGCAGTGTGTGGAAGAGGAGATCATGCACGAGGCAACTACCCAGGTAATACGCGTGGTACAGTCAGGAAAGCCTGCATTAGTAGACTCATAAGGTCACAAAACCTTGAGATCATTTGAAGGTCAGGCAGAGAAGCCAAGCACATTTTGATAATGAGGTGAGCATGAAGCCTAACATACAATCCCACGTTATCATTTAAATGAAGTTGTTAAACACTACTTCTTGATATGTGTGTAATCATTCAGAGAGGTGACCAGTTTTTCAATTTTTATAGAGTGCCCTAAGCAACTCACTTAAATTCTGAAATTCATTGGATCAAAAGGTCAATTCAATATATTTGATGGTGAGAGGGAAACGGCAGGCATACAAATATAATTTTATCAATCCCAGAGAAATCTCAGCGTCCAACACAGCACACACACACCATTCTCCTCGTCACATTGTTTACTAAAGCGAAAAAAGCGACAGTAGTAGCAGGTTCCCACTCCTATCGATTCGCCACAGCGGGAGCGATGGTTCATTAGGCCAAGAAATTAAAATTTCAGAAGCCGCGGGGAACGGCAGACGAGGTGTCATTATATCCATAGAGAACACAGGCGTCGCCGTGGGACAACATGATAAAAAAAAACATGCATCCAATGAACTCCCTGCTTTATGATCCGCAGTGAAAAACTATATCGCTCATCACATTATCTCTGCAAAGCCATTCCAGTTCATTCACAAGACTGCATATAGCGAGCAGCTGTTTTGTTCTTTGAATTCCCATGGAGAGCAGCCTATTATTCTGATTTATACCACAGTATTGTTGTATACTCCTTTCTGATTGGCTAAAAGGGAATTTTAGAGTTGGCATTAAAACCAGATATATGGGACAGTTGGAAAATATATAGGGTACTTTTGAAGCAGTTCCAACAATAAGCCCTTTTTACTGTTCTAAAGCACTGTGCCATGCAGACCGTACTTGCTACAATGTTACAGAAAGTCAAATCAACAACCACACAAACCGAAATTGGATACATTCTAAACGCAGGTCCAACGAGGAAAAACTTGGCTAACTAGGATTCATTTGTTTTTGGAGACATATTTTTTGCAGCATCTGATGACCTAACGTGGTGAGTGCTTTACATTTTTCTCCGGTCCATCAACGAGTACGGTTACATGCACACAATAATGTGATTATTGTGGATAAATCAGATTAATGCAATAGTTCGATTAAAACGTTTACATGCTTTGCAAGAAGAACAATTTCCCTAATAATCCTGTTTACATGGACACATCTGAAATCAGGCTACTTGATGGCACTCTGAAAAACGCAGTAAATCGACAATCAAAATAAACGCTCTACCACAGTGACCATGTTATTTTTGGTAAGCATATCTGTTTGAGTTCGGACATATAAAAGTTTGAATGCGGAAACTACTTCTAAAACGTATACATTCAATTGTTCCGAACTCACTTCACTCGCGATAAAGAGGGAGGTTCGCTCGGCTGGTGACAGCACATGCGCAGATCAAATACATCACTGGAACGCCGATTAAGGTGTTTACATGTCCTAATAATTGTACTCAATGCTGCAGTCATCACGCAAGTGGCAATATGCTGTCAAATCCTCCCACATGTTTCTACACTGAAAAAAAATATAAACACAACATGTAAAGTGTTGGTCACATGTTTTATGAGCTGAAATAAAAACTCCCAGAAATGTGTGCACAAATTTGTTTAAATCCCTGTTAGTGAGCATTTCTCCTTTGCCATGATAATCCATGATAATCCCTGTTGAACAGTATTTCTGTCTGTAATGAAGCCCTTTGTGGGGAAAAACTCATTCTGATTGGCTGAGCCTGGCTCCCCAGTGGGTGGGCCTGGCTGCGCCTATGCTCTCCAAGGGACCACCCATGGCTGTACCCCTGCCCAGTAATGTGAAATCCATAGATTAGGGCCTAATTAATTTATTTAAATTGACTGATTTCCTTATATGAACTGTAACTCAGTAAAATCTTTGAAATTGTTGCGTTTATATTTTTGTTCAGTATTGTTTGACCAGCTGTTTTCAGCAACTGGTATTGTTGAATTCGGTTGATATATTGGCAGATTTGCTAGCAACAAACGATTTAGCTAGCTTTTAGCCTAGTGTTTCATTTGCAATGTGATCTCCTCTACTGTAATGAACTGTCACGCCCTGGCTCTGGGGACTCTTTAAGGTTGAGCCAGGGTGTTAGTTTCTATGTTGTAGTTTCTATGTGTTTATTCTAGATCGTTTAGATCTATGTTGGCCAGGGTGGTTCCCGATCAGAGGCAGCTGTTGCTCGTTGTCTCTGATTGGGAACCATACTTAGGCAGCCTGTTTTGCACAGTTATTTGTGGGATCTTGATCCGTAAGGTTTGTGTTTAACCCTAGGACTTCACGTATCGTTTATTGTTTTGTTGTATTCATTAAAAGATGTACGCCTATCACGCTGCGCCTTGGTCCGGTTCTTACGACGATCGTGACAGAAGATCCCACCAAAGAAGGACCAAGCAGCGTGTTGTGACATGAACAGTGTCCTGACGAGAGAGCAACTTTTCTATGCCAGGTGAAATCGTGCATCATCAGCTCATTGTTATGGATGTATCCAAATAACTGCCACTAGAAAACAGCTTAAACAAATGCAAATGCAGCTACTCTGCTCTTATTCTGGCTGCACTGTTTGACGTTACTGTGCTAGCTATAGATGGCTAGCTAGCAAGCAAGCGATAAGAACATTGCCAGCCATCATGGCAACCAAATAAAAATAACGAATGACTGGGTCACGTCTCTGGCAACGGACTAGCAACCAGGTTTGGTGGGATCATGAAGAAGTATAAATGTCATTTCTATTCTATACCAGTAAATGTATGCTTTAGTATTGTTTTCTTTGGAATTTGTGGTAATGTATAAGCGGGATAAACGCATCCGCTCTGTACATTACCTTGGAAAAATGAACTCCATGGAGGGACTCCGCTAACCCGTCGTCCCACTGCATCGTCCATTAATTCCAAGGTAATGTACAGAAGGTCAGCGTTTATCCCTTACTTAAATTATGTACACTAACATTCAAAAGTTTGCGGTCACTTAGAAATGTCCTTGTTTTTGAAAGAAAATAAAAAAATGTGTCCATTAAAATAACATCAAATTGATCAGAAATACAGTGTAGACATTGTTAATGTTGTAAATGGCTATTGTAACTGGAAACGGCAGATATTTTATGGAATATCTACATAGGCGTACAGAGGCCCATTATCAGCAACCATCAGTCCTGTGTTCCAATGGAACGTTGTGTTTGCTAATCCAAGTTTATCATTTTAATCAATCAATCAATCAATTTTATTTTATATAGCCCTTCTTACATCAGCTAATATCTCGAAGTGCTTTACAGAAACCCAGCCTAAAACCCCAAACAGCTAGTAATGCAGGTGTAGAAGCACGGTGGCTAGGAAAAACTCCCTAGAAAGGCCAAAACCTAGGAAGAAACCTAGAGAGGAACCAGGCTATGAGGGGTGGCCAGTCCTCTTCTGGCTGTGCCGGGTGGAGATTATAACAGAACCATGCCAAGATGTTCAAAAATTTTCATAAGTGACAAGCATGGTCAAATAATAATCAGGAATAAATCTCAGTTGGCTTTTCATAGCCGATCATTAAGAGTTGAAAACAGCAGGTCTGGGACAGGTAGGGGTTCCATAACCGCAGGCAGAACAGTTGAAACTGGAATAGCAGCAAGGCCAGGCGGACTGGGGACAGCAAGGAGTCACCACGGCCGGTAGTCCCGACGTATGGTCCTAGGGCTCAGGTCTCTCAGTTGGCTTTTCATAGCCGATCATTAAGAGTTGAAAACAGCAGGTCTGGGACAGGTAGGGGTTTCGTAACCGCAGGCAGAACAGTTGAAACTGGAATAGCAGCAAGGCCAGGCGGACTGGGGACAGCAAGGTGTCAGCATGCCCGGTAGTCCTGACGTATGGTCCTAGGGCTCAGGTTCTCAGAGAGAAAGAGAGAACGAGAGAATTAGAGAGAGCATACTTAAATTCACACAGGACACTGGATAAGACAGGAGAAGTACTCCAGGTATAACCAACTAACCCCAGCCCCCCGACACATAAACTACTGCAGCATAAATACTGGAGGCTGAGACAGGAGCGGTCCGGAGACACTGTGGCCCCATCCGAAGAAACCCCGGACAGGGCCAAACAGGAAGGATATAACCCCACCCACTCTGCCAAAGCACAGCCCCCGCACCACCAGAGGGATATCCTCAACCACCAACTTACAATCCTGAGACAAGGCCGAGTATAGCCCACAGAGGTCTCCACCACAGCACAAACCAAGGGGGGCGCCAACCCAGACAGGAAGATCACGTCAGTAACTCAACCCACTCAAGTGACGCACCCCTCCTAGGGACGGCATGAAAGAGCACCAGCAAGCCAGTGACTCAGCCCCTGTAACAGGGTTAGAGGCAGAGAACCCCAGTGGAGAGAGGGGAACCGGCCTGGCAGAGACAGCAAGGGCTGTTCGTTGCTCCAGAGCCTTTCCGTTCACCTTCACACTCCTGGGCCAGACTACACTCAATCATATGACCTACTGAAGAGATAAGTCTTCAGTAAAGACTTAAAGGTTGAGACCGAGTCTGCGTCTCTCACATGGGTAGGCAAACTGTTCCATAAAAATGGAGATCTATAGGAGAAAGCCCTGCCTCCCGCTGTTTGCTTAGGAAATTCTAGGGACAATTAGGAGGCCTGCGTCTTGTGACCGTAGCGTACGTATTGGTATGTACGGCAGGACCAACTCGGAAAGATAGGTAGGAGCAAGCCCATGTAACGCTTTATAGGTTAACAGTAAAACCTTGAAATCAGCCCTTGCCTTAACAGGAAGCCAGTGTAGGGAAGCTAGCACTGGAGTAATATGATCAAATTTCTTGGTTCTAGTCAGGATTCTAGCAGCCGTATTTAGCACTAACTGAAGTTTATTTAGTGCTTTATCCGGGTAGCCGGAAAGTAGAGCATTGCAGTAGTCTAACCTAGAAGTAACAAATGCATGGATTAATTTTTCTGCATCATTTTTGGACAGAAAATTTCTGATTTTTGCAATGTTACGTAGATGGAAAAAAGCTGTCCTTGAAACAGTCTTGATATGTTCGTCAAAAGAGAGATCAGGGTCAAGAGTAACGCCGAGGTCCTTCACAGTTTTATTTTGCGGGTACTATTTAATGAAGCTGCCAGTTGAGGACCTGTGAGGCGTCTGTTTCTCAAACTAGACACTAATGTATTTGTCCTCTTGCTCAGTTGTGCACCGGGGCCTCCCACTCCTCTTTCTATTCTGGTTAGAGCCAGTTTGCGCTGTTCTGTGAAGGGAGTAGTACACAGCGTTGTATGAGATCTTCCGTTTCTTGGCAATTTCTCGCATTGAATAGCCTTCATTTCTCAGAACAAGAATAGACTGACGAGTTTCAGAAGAAAGTTATTTGTTTCTGGCCATTTTGAGCCTGTAATCGAATCCACAATTGCTGATGCTCCAGATACTCAACTAGTCTCAAGAAAGTCAGTTTTATTGCTTCTTTAAATCAGCACAACATTTTTCAGCTGTGCTAACATAATTGCAAAAGGGTTTTCTAATGATCAATTAGTCTTTTAAAATCATAAACTTGGATTAGCAAACACAACGTGCCATTGGAGCACAGGACTGATGGTTGCTGATAATGGGCCTCTGTACGCCTATGTAGATATTCCATAAAAAAATCAGCCGTTTCCAGCTACAATAGCCATTTACAACATTAACAATGTCTACACTGTATTTCTGATCTATTTTATGTTATTTTTGCTTTTCTTTCGAAAACAAGGACATTTCTAAGTGACCCTAAACTTTTGAACGGTAGTGCATGTAATCTAGGATGGACTTCTGTACAGTGAGGGAAAAAAGTATTTGATCCTCTGCTGATTTTGTACGTTTGCCCACTGACAAAGACATGATCAGTCTATAATTTTAATGGTAGGTTTATTTGAACAGTGAGAGACAGAATAACAACAAAAAAATCCAGAAAAACGCATGTCAAAAATGTTATAAATTGATTTGCATTTTAATGAGGGAAATAAGTATTTGACCCCTCTGCAAAACATGCCTTACTACTTGGTGGCAAAACCCTTGTTGGCAATCACAGAGGTCAGACGTTTCTTGTAGTTGTCCACCAGATTTGCACACATCTCAGGAGGGATTTTGCTCCACTCCTCTTTGCAGATCTTCTCCAAGTCATTAAGGTTTCAAGGCTGATGTTTGGCAACTCGAACCTTCAGCTCCCTCCACAGATTTTCTATGGGATTAAGGTCTGGAGACTGGCTAGGCCACTCCAGGACCTTAATGTGCTTCTTCTTGAGCCACTCCTTTGTTGCCTTGGCCGTGTGTTTTGGGTAATTGTCTTGCTGGAATACCCATCCACGACCCATTTTCAATGTCATGGCTGAGGGAAAGAGATTCTCACCCAAGATTTGACGGTACATGGCCCCGTCAATCGTCCCTTTGATGTGGTGAAGTTGTCCTGTCCCCTTAGCAGAAAAACACCCCCAAAGCATAATGTTTCCACCTCCATGTTTGATGGTGGGGATGGTGTTCTTGGGTCATAGGCAGCATTCCTCCTCCTCCAAACACAGCAAGTTGAGTTGATGCCAAAGAGCTCGATTTTGGTCTCATCTGACCACAACACTTTCACCCAGTTCTCCTCTGAATCATTCAGATGTTCATTGGCAAACTTCAGACGGCCCTGTATATGTGCTTTCTTGAGCAGGGGGACCTTGAGGGCGCTGCAGGATTTCAGTCCTTCACGGCGTAGTGTGTTACCAATTGTTTTCTTGGTGACTATGGTCCCAG
Source organism: Coregonus clupeaformis (assembly GCF_020615455.1). Lineage (NCBI taxonomy): Eukaryota > Metazoa > Chordata > Actinopteri > Salmoniformes > Salmonidae > Coregonus > Coregonus clupeaformis. Next base: position 22,068 of record NW_025536100.1, on the reverse strand, counting down.
CTGCCTTGAGATCATTGACAAGATCCTTCCGTGTAGTTCTGGGCTGATTCCTCACCGTTCTCATGATCATTGCAACTCCACGAGGTGAGATCTTGCATTGAGCCCCAGGCCGAGGGAGATTGACAGTTATTTTGTGTTTCTTCCATTTGCGAATAATCGCACCAACTGTTGTCATCTTCTCACCAAGCTGCTTGGCGATGGTCTTGTAGCCCATTCCAGCCTTGTGTAGGTCTACAATCTTGTCCCTGACATCCTTGGAGAGCTCTTTGGTATTGGCCATGGTGGAGAGTTTGGAATCTGATTGATTGATTGCTTCTGTGGACAGGTGTCTTTTATACAGGTAACAAGCTGAGATTAGGAGCACTCCCTTTAAGATGGATGGATATGGTAGGTAGATGTATGGAGTTCCACCTATAGGAGAAAATAGCCTATCATTTCTCATGCAGCAATTCAATGAGACCCAGTGTGCTGTGCTCATATTCAGAGGGCGTGTACACATGCAGTGTGAGTGAATGTAATGGACAGCCTCTGTAAACAGTCTAATGAGTGTGAAGCTACATGTTTACGCTGTCAATAAGCAGCAGATTAGCGTGATAGAGAAAACACACAGCGAGATCAAATCGCCTCAATCAGTGTGGGAGAGAAGGCAGGGGGAGCCATGTCCCTGCACACACAGACACATCTGTACAGAAGCATACACACCTGCAGGAACATACCGGTACACGCACCTACACAGACAAAGATCCCAGACACTGATTGAACAGAGCATCTCCTCCTACCAAGCTTCTAATCCAATCATGTCTTGTAGCCTGCGGTCAGAGGGAGCTACACAGGCTAGCTGGGAGGAAATGAGCAGGAACTCAGTGGTGCTCCCCACACCACTGGGTTCAGTCCGAGAGAGAGAGAGAAAGAGGGAGAGAGATATACAGTATATAACGAGTGGGGGAAGAGGATGATGGAGAGAGTGAGTAAAGATAGAAGTAGCTAGCTAGAGGAAGCTAGAGGAATCAATTCATCTCCTGGGGAGGTAGTAGTTATGGGGGGAGAGTGGTTCTGAGACTAAAAGACGGGAGTCAGACAGAGGTGGAAAGGTGGTGGTGCAGCTATTGGCTGTGTCACTCAGCAGCTCTTCTAAATGACCCCTGGTGTTTACAGCATGACCAAGAGGCTCATGTCTGGAAAAAAAACGGATACTCAAAATGGCAGCTTGTATAGGACGAAGGCAGGGCTAGTATAGTTTAGTTTAAGGATAGAGCAGGCTTTGTGGTCTCTGTCAGGTTTCAATGGAGGAGTACTGTACCTCAGGTTCCCCGGGCTTAGAAAGGTAGATGGCACTCCTCTGGCATACATCGTCCAGACACACTGGGAGAAGGTGGTCCTGGAACCCATCTCCATCTGGAAGAAAAAGAGAAAGACATGAATAAAACAAGGTGCAACAAAAAGCAGGATGATGGGAAAACTGAAATGAACAGAGACAGAACAACGGAGGGAAGAGTAAAAACATTTAATCAGAGCATCAAGGAAAGAAAGAGCGAGAGAGACAGATAGGGGGAGAGAGAGATGACAGGTGGTGAGTGAGTGAGGTAAAAGGTGAATGATGGAGACTAATACAGTAGTTTCACAATCGGAGCGAGCTTGTCAGTCTTTATTCTGTGTTATCATCCGCTGATGTTTACTGTCAGACCAGTAGGACGGCACTGGCTCCCACTGATGAAGCACATTACTATTCAGATAGACAGCGGGAGAAGGAAAAGACACAGAGAGAGGGAGAGGTGGATGGAGAGATAGAGGAAGAGAAGAAAGAGAGACGGAGAGAGACAGAGGGAAACCGCAGTGACTGGTGAAGCTATGATGCAGGGTGACACCCCCATTGGCATTCATAGGATACAACACCGGACCAATAACAATGCAAATCAGAGGCAGGCCTGCAGAGAAACTCCAGAGATTACACACTCTCCACTCCTCCACACCTCCCGTATCACCCTGGCCCAGGGAGCCAGCCTGCGGACAGACACATTACAAACCCCCAGTCTGTAATCTGATCTGGACCCTGCCATGCAACCAGAACTGGGTGAGGCTAAGGAGGCTCTCTCTCTGTGTGTGTCAATGTGAAGAGTTAGGACACATTTTATTTGTGTGGGTGTGTGACGATTAAAGAGAACTATGTATGAGGTGTTATCCTTGAGGACGGCCATTAAGTATTTTAAACTTTCTTACCATGACACTGATACCAATGTAAAAGCTAAGAATAATATGTGTTACTAACTTTCCTCTCCAACACTGCTCTCAAAAGAGGCAGACAAGATGAAGTGTAGCACGAGAACATCTGAGAAATATCACACAAAATAATGCATCACAAATACTCCATTCATATTCAAAAAGCATTACCTGAGAATACTCTCTGCACACGCACCACTCTAGCTCTACCACAGAGCTGTCACTGTTAAGACACTAATGCAGGTGAGGAAATCCTACGCGTAGCGTTCAGGTTTAAATGTCACCTCAGATGTACGCTAGAAGTCCCCTGTAGCTCAGTTGGTAGAGCATGGCACTTGCAACGCCAGGGTTGTGGGTTCGTTTCCCACGGGGGGCCAGTATGAAAATGTATGCACTCACTAACTGTAAGTCGCTCTGGATAAGAGCGTCTGCTAAATGACTAAAATGTAAATGTACATGAGCTACTTCAGCTATGAGAAATGAAGTGCACAAACCATCATGTCATCAATGTGATTCCTCTATCTGCATTAGCCGTCAACTCTTCCTGTGGTCCTTAACTGTGCGGTCTCGATCAATGAATTATGCATTGGGCGCTGTCGCTTTGAGAAATGCAATTACAGCTACGATAAGGCAGATGGAATGTTTTGTCTGGCGTATGTTGTGCATGCAATAAGATTATGGTGGCGTGGCTATAATAAAACAGGTGCCTTGTGACAGAAGTTTTGCACCAGCAGATGCAGCCGTTAAACTGCGGTTTACTTCTAATCCAGTCATTCTAACGCACGTGTCAAACTCATTCCACGGAGGGCTGAGTGTCTGCGGGTTTTCACTCAAACCTTGTACTTGATTGATGAATTAAGGTCACTAATAAGTAAGGAACACCCCTCACCTGGTTGTCTAGGTCTTAATTGAAAGGAAAAAAACAAAAACCCGCAGGCCCTCCATGGAATGCTTTTGACACCCCTGTATAATGAGTCTTTGGAAGAAAGGCTAATCTTACAATAGTTGGTAATACTGAAAAACCACACCATGAATGCGTATGCATGTGGATGTAAAATGGAAACAGCCCAACATTATATTACCTTTATCACTATTTGAAAGCTTCTAGATTCATGTTATGGATGAATTGTTGATGTAGTGAGTAAGGCGATAGAGATGGTGTGTGTGTGTGTTGGAGAAGCGGTTTAGGAGGAAGGTCACTCCTGTATCTGCGATCTATCACTGAGGTGTAGGCGAAAATTGAAAGCTTGGAGTGTGATCAGAATAATTCCCACTCCGAATCAGGCAGACGCGTCACGCTCCTCGCTTTCCTTTCTCCCTCTCTCTATTCCTCCCTATCCCAGCTCCATCTCCCTCTGTTCTATCTGCACACAACCAGCTTTTCTGTGCTCTTATTTCCTTTTAATTTCTCGCACATTGAAATCATTTGAGTCTTTGAAGCACCTAGTCTCCTTCTCTTTCATTCCTCTCCCGGAGGTCATATCCCCCCCACCTCCACAGAACAGGTGCTCTGAATCCAATATATATTTTTTAATTAGGTGCCGATATTCAAATCGGCACCAAAAGCTCTCGGTCGACTCAGGGGAACAGAAGTGAAATCAAGGATAACGTGCTTTGAAGATCAGCGCAATTAAGCTCTTTAAACTCGTTGCAGGCGTTACAGACGTGTGCTGGCTTTTGCGCCCGGTGTTCCTGCCTACCTGGGTTGATCCAGTGACAGGGACCATGTTAGCATCATGATGCCTTTGGTGACTGGTAGAGGGCCTACCAAGAAGATGCTGCTACAATTGAGCATAGTCCTCCCTGCACTGTGTTAGGGTGCACGTGTGTCAGTATTGGATCTTCCATCCCCTCCCCAGGTACTGCCATGTCAAAGACAATCTCATCTAAAGCAGGCCAGAGCTCCACATTGTGCTCCATCGATCTAATAATCAGTTAGCAGCAACCTCACCTCTGATTCTTTACTTTATTGGCAGAGTCAAGCAAATATATACATGCGATTGTGTATGTGTGTGGGAGAACATTTTCAAGTGCAAGCAAGGACAGACAAATAAGATAATGAATTCTGAGTGATTAATAGAGGGGTAATGAGAGGGCAACATGGAGTAATTGGGAGCTACCAGTATGAGAGCCAACATTCAACACTCACTGTGTTTCATACTACGAATGGTCAGTCCGTCTTGATTCATTAGTCACCCTTTTCCATTTAAACAGTATCACCTGCACAGCTGATCAAAACAGTGAAGCGTCACATAATCAAAACGACGACAAAAGCAAAGATGTGTTCCTCCGATTCCAGTTGACCCTTATTAACCTCCAGAGCCTGAAACTGTAAAAGCATTGACAAGATTTATCCCTCTTAATCTTTAAGGAAAGTATTTGAGCATCATTCTCTTAGCCGTGTGACCTCGAGGATTTCATCTTCCTAAAACTATGGTAACAGCTTGAAGTGACATTTCCAAAGTGAAAAGATGACTACAAAAAGATTAACGAAGAAGTGAAAAGTTTTTGTTTGCTCAGATAAGCTTGAGATTTGAACAAAAAGGCCAAGTCCGTCTGAGATAAAGAATTAAATACACACAGAAAACCACATAGGTCATTTCCCTTGATATTTCCCTGGGCTCATGAATCATTTCCATTTTGGGATGGGATGAGCAAATGTGTACTCTAAATATTTGACGACACCCCTGACCGTTAAAATATTGATTTTCGCAATGATGTGTATGTATGTATTTGTTTGTCTGTGTGTTTCATCCAGTAAACATTTTACAAGTTTACTTAGAGTGGATATGCTGCTTTATGATATGGATTAGATTAGAACCCTGTGGTTGATCTAGTAATCCATTCTGAAAATGTTGTCCAGCCACTTTGTTTTGGACCTATTTCAACTTTAAGATTACAACTAATTTACTAGGGCTGAGATTTTACTTCAGCTCCCAAGCCAACAAACTTCTGAACAACGAGTAAAGCTGAGACGTTCTAACCAGATAAGATGTTGGGAAACTCTGTGCTCTCTCTGTCTGGGAAATGCTATTAGATCAGAGCCGTTTGAAAATGTCATCCCCAAAGAGCACAGACAGTTACGTTTAGGGGCCTTTGAAGACAGACACCAACAATTCCTGATACTGCGAAAGAGCACTGATGGAACTGGGAGTTAAAAAGACCGAATGAGAAAACACGGAATGAGAAAACTCACCAAAGTCGACAAAAGAAGACTGGCCAACTTTCTTTACATTTTCTGGTATACTTCCGAGCTGGGTTTTGGTGAAGTTCCCATCCTGAAAGAAAAAGTAAAGTTCAAATTAAACTTAGAATGACCTTTCCTTTGAGATATACAGTACCAGTCAAACGTTTGGACACACCAACTAATTCAAGGGTTTTTCTTTATTTTTTACTATTTCCTACATTGTAGAATAATAGTGAAGACATCAAAACTATGAAATAACACGTATGGAATCATGTAGTAACCAAAGAAAGTGTTAAACAAATCAAAATTAGATTCTTCAAAGTAGCCACCCTTTGCCTTGATGACAGCTTTGCACGCTCTTGGCATTCTCTCAACCAGCTTCACCTGGAATGCTTTTCCAACAGTCTTGAAGGAGTTTCCATATATGCTGAGCACTTGTTGGCTGCTTTTCCTTCACTCTGCGGTCCAACTCATCCCAAACCATCTCAATTGGGTTGACGTCGGGTGATTGTGGAGGCCAGGTCATCTTATGCAGCACTCCATCACTCTCCTTCTTGGTCAAATAGCCCTTACACAGCCTGGAGGTGTGTTGGGTCATTGTCCTGTTGAAAAACAAATCATAGTCCCACTAAGCGCAAACCAGATGGGATGGTGTATCGCTGCAGAATGCTGTTGTAGCCATGCTGGTTAAATGTGCCTTGAATTCTAAATAAATCACTGACAGTGTCTCCAGTAAAGCACCCCCACACCATCACACCTCCTACTCCATGCTTCATGGTGGGAACCACACATGCAGAGATCATCCGTTCACCTACTCTGCGTCTCACAAAGACACGGTGGTTGGAACCAAAAATCTCCAATTTGGACTTTCCACCGGTCTAAAGTCCATTGCTCGTGTTTCTTGGCCCAAGCAAGTCTCTTCTTATTATTGGTGTCCTTTAGTAGTGGTTTCTTTGCAGCAATTCGACCATGAAGGCCTGATTCACGCAGTCTCCTCTGAACAGTTGAAGTTGAGATGTGTCTGTTACTTGAACTCTGTGAAGCATTTATTTGGGCTGCAATTTCTGAGGCTGGTAACGCTAATGAACTTATCCTCTGCAGCAGAGGTAACTCTGGGTCTTCCATTCCTTTGACGGTCCTTATGAGAGACAGTTTCATCATAACGCTTGATGGTTTTTGAGACTGCACTTGAAGAAACTTTAGAAGTTCTTGACATTTTCCGTATTGACTGACCTTCATGTCTTAAAGTAATGATGAACTGTCGTTTCTCTTTGCTTATTTGAGCTGTTCTTGCCATAATATGGACTTGGTATTTTACCAAATAGGGCTATCTTCTGTATACCACCCCTACCTTGTCACAACACAACTGATTGGCTCAAACGCACTAAGAAAATAAATTCCACAAATTAACTTTTAACAAGGCACACCTGTTAATTGAAATGCATTCCAGGTGACTACCTCATGAAGCTGGTTGAAAGAATGCCAAGAGTGTGCAAAGGGTGGCTACTTTGAAGAATCTCAAATATAAAATATATTTTGATTTGTTTAACACTTTTTTGGTTACTACATGATTCCATTAGTGTTATTTCATAGTTTCGATGTCTTCACTATTATTCTACAATGTAGAAAATAGTAAAAATTAAGAAAAACCCTTGAATGAGTTGGTGTGTCCAAACTTTTGACTGGTACTGTACATAAACACAAGTTGCCAGAGTATTTCAAAACTGAATGATGGACAGAGTGAAAGGACAAATAGCATGGTACTTTAGTTGTGTGGGCAGGCAAAGTGGGTGACAGGGGACACAGTGGGTGACAGGGGACACAGGGGGTGACAGGGGACACAGGGGGTGACAGTAGAACAGTAGAAAATTGCAGAGAGGGCAACAGCAGGGAAGGAGCAGGCATGATCAGCCTGACGTTTGAATTGACTTCAGCTCAGTGGTGTGCTGAACTAGAGCAGCTCCATGCAGTTAGCAGTCATGCTAAGAGTCAGCCAAAGGAAGAGACAGTGCTTTGGTCTTGAATACCAAGAGAGAAAAACATACGCTCACACACATGCAGACCCACAACGGCCAAACTGCAGCCTACAATCCTAACAAAACAACATCCAGTTGCCACTCTCACTGCCAACATCAGTTGTTAGCACAGCAGGCACCAAAAGATAATAAATAGTCTGCGAGAGATTACACAGATTTAGTAGTGAGGAGACATGGGCTTCAAGGCTATTTTAGGGTAATCTTTGAGATGGAGTTGTGTCAATCCCAATCTGTTAGCAGATTATTTCTAAGGTGATGGAGAGGGCCTTGAGTTCAATGGGAGTCATGGTCATCACTGACTGAGTTTGATGGGAGAAATTAGCTCATGATCAGCTAGATACAGTGGGGTCCGAAATTATTGACACCCTTAATAAAGAGGAGCAAAAATGACTGTATAATTCAAATATGGCGCTATATAGTATGCAAAAATTTGCACCCTCCCCTTGCAATGATAATGGCACGGAGCCTTTCAAAAAACGTTTTATGAGATTGGAGAACACATTAGGAGGGATCTTAGACCATTGCTCCATACAGAATATTTCCAGATCATTGATATCCTTCGGTCTGTGGGCTGACTGCCCTCTTCAATTCAAAGCACAGGTTTTTAATGGGGTTCAAGTCCAGAGACTGAGATCAGTGTTTGTAATATTATTTTATATATAGTCTTTTTTTCTCATCTTTATCAAGGGTGCCAATAATTTTGGAGGTGACTATATGTGATACACTCTAATATAAATCTTGATGGATGTGGTTTGAGATTCAAGCTGGAATAGTCTCTTTATACAAGTGGTTTTTCGATTTACCGTATATAAATATGGCAGGAGTGTCAGTGCGTTTGTGTGTTCTTACTCAACTCTGGGCTCTTGGGGGACTGGTGTCCAGTGACCCACAGTGACATTCATTAACACAGAGCTCTCAGTGGACCCTGACGCAAGGCCCCAGACAGCAGGAACACTCTCCTGTTACCACGTAGAAGACCCTCTGGCCTTTACACTCCAGCCAGAGGGAACATGCTGCACCCAATAACCACGCAGCTAGCTACATATAGAAACACACTAGCAGGCTGGGATACACATGACTCAGTTGTAGGTTCTGCCAGCTTCTTGCAACCCAAACAATACCACATATGCCCCGTTACCTTAGAACGTGAGGTCCCAAAAAGATAACGTCAAATACTTTTCTAAAACAGGAGTTGCTTTCGTTTTGAAACCATAATGTGAATGCAGCGGGACTTCCCTCCCTGCTCCGTGACTCTACATGATGTGGCATAATAAATGGTGTATTTGGCACAGAAATAGGGGAGATAGGGCAGATATTGGGGGCTGTAAAACTCTTCCTCTCTCCTTATCTCCTTCTCCCTTCTGGAGCAGCAGATGTGGCCTGGCCCTGTAGCAAAGCGGAGGCCTGCCGAGCGACCCATTAGTGATTTATGGCATCTGAGAATAGTTTCAGCGACAGAAAGACAGAAAAAAACATCCCTTTCGTTCACTATTCTTCCTTTCTGCTTGTGCTTATATATTACCTGGCTGTCAGACAAAAAGTAAGCAGCTTTTTAGACTGAGCGAGCATGTGAGCGTCTCCTGCCGGCTTTGTCAAAGTGTCTGATTCAAAACCTGCCCATCCTTCACGACTCTCTCTCTCTCCGTCAGTCAGTATCCACCTACCGAGCAGCCACGGCATGGCAGGCGCACAGCTCCGCAGCGTGGCTAAGCTGATTGAGTCTGTGTTACGTTACACAGTGATCATCAGATTGAGTCTGGGGTTGACTCATGGAGCATCTATGATGGTGTGTTTTGAGAACACAGACATCTGGATGGTTGAATCTGTTCTAAACACATGGAGATGCTCTGACTGAGTGTGTTTGAACTCACAGAGGCGGTTTTGATTGAGTGTGTGCATTTGCGTGTGCGAATGCATGTGTGTGTGGACCGATTGCAGTCGTGCTTTAAAAACAAGGAGATCGAGTTGTGTGATTTCCTCATGGTGCCCATCTGATTGGGAGTTTTAAATCACACACACAGATCATAAGATGCAGTCAGCATTAACCATCTCTAGAGTATAGTGGGGGAGATCTAAGTCTTTGTGATTGACTGGTGGTGGCCTACTGATTAAGCATTTGAGGCACTGAAGCCGTTCCTGATTAAATCTGTTGTGTTGCCTTTCTGATTGAGGAGCGCTGATTGAAGTGTGAAGATCCACGGACTACGGCAGCAGGTTCACGTTTACACAGAGCGCTTTTGGTGTGTCTCTCACGCAACGATGCGCTTTTCGAATTCACTTTACTGCGACTACTGAGAAAACAAATCAAAGTATCAAACAGCTAATGCTTTCCCTGCATGTTTGTTTAGCAGGAATGGCTCCTTCAGCTGGTGAATTGACAGATCATATCAGGTATTAAAGTAAATGGGTTGCCCACGGCTTGGCATTAGCTAATGAAAACATCCCCACTGCCTTTGCATTCTCCACAAACAGAGGCTGTTCTTGCGTAATCAGAGAGAAGAGCAGAAGGATGCACAGGGAGTCTTCGGAGAGGAAAGAGAAAGTCATTAAAATGAAGTGTTGAAATGGGTGAAAGCACTGGCCTGTGACCTACGGCTGTTAAACGAAAGACCACCCAGTAAAGGCAGCAGCCAGGGATTCCTGGGGTCTTACACAGAGGAAACCAGGAAATGAGTCCCTGGTGTGTCTCTGTCACAGGGTGTGTGTGCGTGTGTTACGTCGGTAATAAATCATGGACACACTTCAATAACGCTGTTGCCATCAATCACTGGTGCATTCTATAAATCAACCCCAAAACCAAACTCCTCTTCCTCCCAAATTAAGTCACAGAAACAAAAAGAAGAACACCAACAGGAACGGGTAAACCGGCTGGATGAATCAGATGGGATTGGTGAACTCACCTCTGCTTTTAATCACCAACCCAATTATCTGCTATGTACTGTCTGTCTGTCTTTGGCTGGTGCACTGTGCAGTGTCCCTACAGGCTGAGGTAAAGCAGCACGGCCCAGGGAGCACAGGGGAGATGACCTCCATAAAAATAGATTATTAAAGCACTGTCAGAGAGGTTCCCTCCAGCTCAAAGACAGACCAGTGGCAGCATTGGAGGGGACAACTCAGCAGGAGGTGGGACATCCACAAAGGACCTTTACTGAGATCCCTGAGTGACCTTTTAAACAGGGTCCATCTACAGAACTGCACCAAATAAACTATTTCTCTCTTTTTCTCCCCTGCTCCCCATTTTCATCCATTTAGCCCTCCTTCCTATCCCTCCCTCTGTCACATGTTTCATATCCCTGCAACCTCAACCCTTCCCTCCCACTCTCTCTTCTTCACAAAAGGCGGGTGCCCTGCCTGTGCTTGGTGAGCCTCCGCATCCTGAATTTTAAAGACCCTAAAAAACCTGAACTGACTGTACCAGTGCACTTGCAGAATGCAAACTACCACAACAGTGGAAGCCTGTGGATTCGCTGAATACAATCTACCAAAAAGAAAGCATCTCTGAAATGACTGTGCTGTGAGAGAAACAACTACATTTACATTTTAGTCATTTTGCAGACGCCATTATCCCGAGCAACTTATAGTAGTAATTATGATTAAGTGCCTTGCTCAAGGGCACGTCGACAGATTTTTCACCTAGTCTGCTTGGGGATTCAAACCAGTGACCTTTCGGTTACTGGCCCAACGCTCGTAACCGCTAGGCTACCTGCCACACCAACTCAACTCTACCCATGTTTTCACTGAGTTGCCATTGTACACTGAGAGACAACATAAAATAAAAATTGTGTCGTACCTTATTAATCCATGTCTCGAAGCCCGGAACATTGCCATCTTGGGTTGTGAGGAACAAATCTGAAAATAGAATGAGAGAAAATATGTTATTATTCACTGGGAGCCATTTCCCTAGCGGAGCCATTTCCCTAGCAGAACCAAAGAAAACCAGAGACAAATGGAACCGTCTGAGGCCTACAGTGATTTTCACAGAGGTGTAAAATAGAGAACAGAAGCGAACAGTATAGATACAGAAGCTATAGCAACCCTTGACTGCGCAGTAAAAAGGTTACGTAGATTTGGTTGTGGAGCCGGAACGGCTGATGGGAGCAGGAACCTCTCTCCTGTTTCTGTAGTGTAAGGCAGCTTGATGTACAAGTACACCCCCTGAACAGGATGCTAGTCTATCGCAGGTCCTTACCCCCAATCTATCTCCTTAATGCTGAGTGCCAAGCAGAGACGGATCAGGTCCCATTTTTACCGTTTGTGGTATGACTTGGCCGGTGATCGAACTCCCAACCTTCCAGTCTCAGGGCGGAAACTCACACTAACCACAAGGCCACTGAATTAGTTGGTTTCTGACTGTGCAGCGCTGTTCAACAAATTTATTCTACTCTACTGTGTTCAGCTATAGTCTGTTTCTCCTGCATTTTATTGTCCAATCACACTTCAGTTCACAGTGTGAGACTGGCAGGCCCAATTGCCAGAGACAGAGAAGATGGGAGCATGATGAAAAGATGGGAGCATGATGAAAAGATGGGAGCATGATGAAAAGATGGGAGCATGATGAAAAGATGGGAGCATGATGAAAATATGGGAGCATGATGAAAACAGATGAACAGTGGCGCTACAGTATATTTTCTTGTTTTATTTTCTTACATAATATACATATTTCAGTGCTCTTCTTTTTACTTTCGCTATGCAGCAATTATTCTAAATTTTTCTCTCAATTTATTTTGAAATGACGCTGCACTTTTAGAAGCAACTTCTAGTCTGCAGAAAAGCAAATTGTAAATTAACTAATTGTAGTGATTAGCCCTTGGGCTATGTGTGGGCTCCCTGTTTAGCTCAGGGCTGAGGAACTCTGCAACAACACTAAGAAAGAAGGAAAAAGGATGGAATAACAGTTATTAATTAATCTATTGTGAGACATCACATGCAAGACATAATACTAAATTAAACTTCTCAACACGTCTTGTAACATTATCAGGGTGGCAGAAAAAAAAGCCTGCAGGGTCCAATGTGTCTTATCCCTATAGAAATAAGCTAGTCATAATAAGTGAAAAGCAGTTATATTTTGTGCACTGTAAAAGACAGCATGATAATTCGGATGGTGTCTTCCAATTCCAGTAAGATATTAAACTGATTTGTGGAGTTGAGTGCTGTCCTTTTCCCTTAAGTCAATATTCCTATTCCACTCATGCAGTGTCTGCTTCATACCACCCATGGAAATCCAACATCTAACAGTGATAAGCCTATGTGTGGCAAAATGGAAGTCACACAAAGAAAACTCCACACAACACATGGGCCTTTAGTCTGCCTTCATGCAGGCAGATGCCCTTTTCATGGAAGGGAGCAATAATCTCACCCACAGAGAGGCTGCTTTGATCAATGGTCTCACTGTGGGCAGTAGATACAGAGGGGAGTGGGGTGGAGAGGTTATCCATACAGATAGATAGAGACCTTTGGAGACAGACAATACTATACATTTCATAGCTGCTGAGGGAACCGCAGAGTTTAGCTGCATTCTCACTTCGCATGAGTCTCTCTCTCACTCCATCTGTGATCTTCAGACGTGTGACCCATGTGGAGTGTGTAGCCTCCTGCAGTCTGCTGATGAGGAGTAAACAGGTTCATTAATCAGGCTATAAGGAAGCTCTCCCCAGCTAGCGGTGGGTGTCTATCTGCCTGTCTGATTAGAGGGGGCATGAATGAGGCAGGTGAGCTCTCCACATCACTGAGACATCCTGTAAACACTTACAGCCCCCAAGGGACACTCCTCCTCCTCTCCCTGGTACATAGTAACGGACATACTTCAGTGGCTCTATAAAGACCTTTTAAAAACGGCTGTATAAAACGTATTCCATCACTTGGTTTTACACAGTTCTACGCGTATAACACTTTTTACAATGGCACCACTATTTGAGTAAGAGGGATACCAGGAACACCCAGTAGTAGCCAATATAACACAATATAAATGGGATGTGCTCCCACCCATCCAGGACATCTACTAGAAACAGTGCCTGAGGAAGGACCGCAGCATTATCAAAAACCCCACACACCCCAGCTACGAGCTGTTCATTCCCTTCCCGTTGGGAAGACGGTATATCAGAGCATGAGGTCTGATACCAACAGGCTCAGAGACAGTTTCTATCTACAAGCCATCAGACTGCTGAACACTTGAGCTGGTCTGCCCACCTGCTCTGATTCTCCACATCTTAGCACACATGCACTCATGCACGCACACATCACAACTGCTGCTACCAGACTCTTACTATGTGTAAATATTGGTCTATAAATTGTGCCTTCCTGTATTATACTGATGCTAAAATGTTTATTCCATTCTACTGAGACATTTACTTTATGTTTGAATTCTTATCTTTTATTATTTCTTATTGTTGTTGCATTGTCGAGATGGAACCTGCAAGTAAGCATTTCGTTAGATGCTGTATACCATGTGTATCCCATACGACTAATCAAACTTGAAAATGTGGTTGTGACAAGAACATCAGAGGAACACAAATTGTAGAAAATATCATGACAGGATTTGATCAATTCCATTACGCATGGAAAAGTACTGACGAACATAAATAAATGCCATGGTAAAATGTTCCAATGTATTTATATCAAAATGAAAGGATTTGGAACTTGTGCCCATCTTCTGTCTGTGTTAAGACAGTTGTGAAAGCTGGAGTTAATTGAAAGTCAGTGAAGACGGCAGTAATTACTGTACACCTCTACACAGTGATAATGAGAGTGAACTATGTGGCTTGTCTTCACAACACCTTTCTCATGCCATGTATTAATAATAGGCCTATATCCTACTCATTAGAAGTCTCTATAGACAGACGGGTAGCCTCCCTCAATGTATCAATGTTCCGGCTTACACGTCTGTATGGATACAACGTCAGTTTGGCATAGAGGAACTACGTTACGGCCTTATCCGCTTGTTGCCCACGTCCCCCGGACACAAAATAGTAGCTAGCAAGATGGGAGATCACAGAGGTTATTTTTAATGAGTGCATTTCGCAAGTGGCTAGTTTGCATCAACTACCTTTACTAAAACCACTGCTTTATACATGCAAACTTTGGTTTCGATTCGCAACGTTCTAGCATGTCGGCCTCGTGACTTGTTGGGAGAGTCCGTCTGAGGAGGACCCTCCCCGGATTTTTTTTCTTCCCCTTTTCGAAGTTACCAAGAGAGTCCGTCGTTCATCCCATAACCTAGTCACTGCTGTTGCCTAGGGTCTTGGTTCCCGAGAATAATTCATTAGGGAAAGCCATTCATCATTACCTTAAAATACACATTTTTTTTACAAAAAGGTGACGAAACTTGCAGCCTGATATACAGTACATAGACTTTGAAACAGATTTGTGCATTTCCAACCCGTGACTCCAATGAATGCATTATTAAGGTGTGAGTGAAAGGCTCTAAGTGATATGTCATGTCACAGTCTACCAGAAAGTTAATTAAAGCAACAGTCTTAATTATTAAAAGGTGCACTATGCAAAAATCTCTCCGCCATTTCTTAGTTGCTAAAATTCTAATAGTTCGGCTAAATTCTATTAGTGACAAAACAAGCAAGTATAGTGTAGAGAATCATTGTACCATCTAAACCACTGTGAAATATATTTTCAATAACCAAAAATATTGTATTTTCAGCTGGTGTACAAAACCGAAAGTAATAGATCCAAAACTAAACTTAAGAACGGGAAGCATAGAAATAGCGCACATAGAACAGATCTACTGCCTCTTAAGACTTGTGTTCAATGAGAATTAAAGATATATAACTCACATTTCTACGTGAATTTGGTCGGGTCGCACAAAAAGTTATATTGCAGCTTTAAAATAGAGAACTGTTTGTTTAATTACACCAAGACTTACAAGCTGTGGCATTGGAGTAAAAAGCAGGTGCGTCTGCAGATGAAAACCTACGAAGCGGCAAATCCCAACAAAGCGATTTCTAACATCTTAATTGCAAAGTGTTCATCTTTAATCAGTTGATTGTTTCTCCCACCTCCTCTCTTGGAATCGGGGTGATTATGTTCGGTTCAGTTAATATTCTCCTCCTAAGAATAGAAAAATCTAAGAAAACACACAAGACCATAAATATGTTCACAAATTAGGTAGGCAAATTGTTACTTGCAGGATAACCATTGTCGATTTGAGCCGCCATTACAGATCCGATGAGTGGGTATCTGTTTACCTCTCCTTATCATGGAGCCTGATGTAGCCCATTCTAATTTCACACTCTCATTTTAGACCACTTGTACATGTGGACCAATCCAGCATTTCACATGGCGCCTTTTCTTCACTGGCTGCCGGAGGTTTCCCAGCATGCACTGTGAAAGCCTCTGTGCACTTTTCTGTGGTTGTTTGTTTGTTTTTCAAAGCCTGCTTGGCATGCTACCTCTCCATTATGGCATGCATATTTCAAAGAACTCCAGGATTAAAATATTAACGAGCACATTTTAGATTATACCTTTAGGGGAAACATGCCATAAAAAGTCAATCCAAAAAGCAATATTAAAGAAAATGTTGTTCTATTCATGCCCTGACAGACTTCACACATACAGGTCTACATAGAAACTGCAATGCAGCAGCTAAACACGACATGGGAATTACCTGATTGATTAGTGTCTATGGAACTGACAATTAATCATGCAAAGACTATGCAAACGGATTTGGAGAAAAAGAAGGCGCAATGCATGATCCCAAACGTAGTTACATAACATCAATTTACAAAAAAAACTTGTATCTATCCATCTGGCATGCTATGTTACACACATGTTATCTATCTAATACGGATTATAATGAGAAACATAAAATAGCAAAGGGAGGGACCTCATGTTTGAGAAGTGGAAACATTATCCCGCTGCTTTGTTAGCAATATTCAATTAAGTCTAATGAGAGTGTTTAATCGAGAGCACTGTGTGGAGTTCCATCCCCCACATCCATACTCTCAGTGCTAGGAATACCAGGCCCTATGATGGGTTTGAACGCTCTTCCTCGTGTTCTCCTTTGGAGCAGATTTTTCCCTGAGGCACCATGGACACATGTTGGGAGACAGGGAAACCCACAGAAAGCAGATGGGGAGTGGGAAAAATCCCTTTTCTTCTCCAACACTCTATATACTGACCATCCCTGTTTCCCATCTTTCTGAGTGGAGGAAGGACACACAACAAAGTGACGAGTTAATTTCTCTGCTACATAGAGCTGGCGTACATTAGAGCAACTAGGGCAGACAAACAGCAGGAGAAGAATAGTGGGCTGCAGATGGTCTTGATGTCACGGATTCAGCCGAGGCTGCTCCTCCTCCTTGCTCGGGCAGGCTTCGGCGTTCGTCGTCCCCGGAGTACTAGCTGCTACCGATCGATGTTTCGGTGTTTGTCTTGTTTGGTCTTTATTGTTTACACCTGTTTCCCATTATGTTACATTGTATTCCCTTTAAAAACCCCTGTCTCTCATTGTTTGTTGTGTGTGATTGTTTTCCGTGAGGTCGGCAGTTGTTGTCGTATGCGAATATTGTTCCTCCCTGTTAGGAGGTTTTGTTTTGTATGTTCATTTACTGTGCAAGTAGAGTACGTCTGCCAGTAGCTCGGTGTCCTGCGCTTGACTTCGTTCACCGCATACACGTCACCTTGACACTTGAGAAGGAGACTGGGAGATTCTAAAGCAATCAACGTTGTTGGCTACTATATGTTTGATACGCAGATGATTCAGGAAATAATTTCCAGATCCATACAGTACCAATCTAGATTGGTCCAAAAGGCGTCTTAACAGCTTCTACCCCCAAGCCATAAGACTCCTGAAGAGCTAATCAAATTTATGCTGCTGCTACTCTCTGTTTATTTTCTATGCATAGTCACTTTAATAACTCTACCTACATGTGCATATTACCTCAATTACCTCGACTAACCTGTGCCCCCGCACAACTCTGTACCGGTACCCCCTGTATATAGCCTCATTACTGTTATTTTACTGCTGCTCTTTAATTATTTTTTACTCATCTATTTTTTTACTTAACACTTATTTTTCTTAAAACTGCATTGTTGGTTAAGGGCTTGTAAGTAAGCATTTCACTGTAAGGTCTACATCTGTTGTATTCGACTCATGTGACCAATAAAATTTGATTTGATTTATAGCTTCTATCTAAAATCGATCCTCAATTTCTATCTAAATCGATCCTCAATTTCGGATTTCTTTTCAAGGAAAACACTAGACCTGGTTGGAGTTGGAGAGGGATGCTTTGAGTTATTCATAACCACTCAGCCTTGTTTAGGGGATTGGAAGCAATTTAAGGCATGTGCTGACGGTTTGACTTCGACTTTATTATAGCTCTCAATTCCATTATACAGAACGGGAGCAGGGATAAAGCTCCACAATATCCCTGCATCACATTACCTTGTGAATAAACAGATAGAGCCACCATTCTGATCTCTACCCAGGTGGAGGTGGGGCTTTGACACAGTGTATAATAGAGGGGTGGCATTCTCTCACTCCCCAACCACCTGCATTGTGGTCCTCTGTAGCTCAATTGGTAGAGCATGGCGCTTGTAACGCCAGGGTAGTGGGTTCGATCCCCGGGACCACCCATACGTAAAAATGTATGCACACATGACTGTAAGTCGCTTTGGATAAAAGCGTCTGCTAAATGGCATATTATTATTATTATTATTATTATTATTATTATTATTATTATTATCTAATTCCCTTTCTCTCACACTTATTTTCTGCCTGAGATCCTTTCATTATTGCTGGGTAAATCCTAGACGGGGGACCTTCAGCTAAGGCTTGAGGATAACAGGTAAATATTATTCAATAGCTTGAGCTGCAAGACAGAAGGACACATGTAAATAGACTCACTGTGAGCCAAGGTGGCTGTTATAGGGTTTTTATGTCAGTCGCAGGCCATCTGCCACTGCAGTTTGCAGCCTTCGGTAAGAGAGCTGCTAGAGTATGGTAGCATGAGAACATTTCTTGCTAAATACTAAATTACCCCAGAGCTTTCAGGGTATTGCGGTTTCTGATTGCAATGAAAATTATCCTCAAACAAATTATCTGAATCCATCAATTAATGTTACACCCAGAGTTGAACAAAAATAATATGTTCATGCTCAAAGGTCAGTTCAATTATTTGAATTCCATTTTGTTTTAGTTTTTTTCTGTGAGCTCGATGTTCAGATTCTATAAAGATAACTCAGATCAAGCCTGAACTGTGGAATGTAGTAGGAAGTAGTCATTTCCAACAGGCAAATATTCTACATAGTTTAGCGCAGAAAACTTGGTAATTACAGTGGGGGAAAAAAGTATTTAGTCAGCCACCAATTGTGCAAGTTCTCCCACTTAAAAAGATGAGAGAGGCCTGTAATTTTCATCATAGGTACATGTCAACTATGACAGACAAAATGAGAAAAAAATATCCAAAAAATCACATTGTAGGATTTTTAATGAATTTATTTGCAAATTATGGTGGAAAATAAGTATTTGGTCAATAACAAAAGTTTCTCAATACTTTGTTATATACCCTTTGTTGGCAATGACACAGGTCAAACGTTTTCTGTAAGTCTTCACAAGGTTTTCACACACTGTTGCTGGTATTTTGGCCCATTCCTCCATGCAGATCTCCTCTAGAGCAGTGATGTTTTGGGGCTGTCGCTGGGCAACATGGACTTTCAACTCCCTCCAAAGATTTTCTATGGGGTTGAGATCTGGAGACTTGCTAGGCCACTCCAGGACCTTGAAATGCTTCTTACGAAGCCACTCCTTCGTTGCCCGGGCGGTGTGTTTGGGATCATTGTCATGCTGAAAGACCCAGCCACGTTTCATCTTCAATGCCCTTGCTGATGGAAGAAGGTTTTCACTCAAAATCTCACGATACATGGCCCCATTCATTTTTTCCTTTACACGGATCAGTCGTCCTGGTCCCTTTGCAGAAAAACAGCCCCAAAGCATGATGTTTCCACCCCCATGCTTCACAGTAGGTATGGTGTTCTTTGGATGCAACTCAGCATTCTTTGTCCTCCAAACACGACGAGTTGAGTTTTTACCCAAAAGTTCTATTTTGGTTTCATCTGACCATATGACATTCTCCCAATCCTCTTCTGGATCATCTAAATGCACTCTAGCAATCTTCAGACGGGCCTGGACATGTACTGGCTTAAGCAGGGGGACACGTCTGGCACTGCAGCATTTGAGTCCCTGGCGGCGTAGTGTGTTACTGACGGTAGGCTTTGTTACTTTGGTCCCAGCTCTCTGCAGGTCATTCACTAGGTACCCCCGTGTGGTTCTGGGATTTTTGCTCACCGTTCTTGTGATCATTTTGACCCCACAGGGTGAGATCTTGCGTGGAGCCCCAGATCGAGGGAGATTATCAGTGGTCTTGTATGTCTTCCATTTCCTAATAATTGCTCCCACAGTTGATTTCTTCAAACCAAGCTGCTTACCTATTGCAGATTCAGTCTTCCCAGCCTGGTGCAGGTCTACAATTTTGTTTCTGGTGTCCTTTGACAGCTCTTTGGTCTTGGCCATAGTGGAGTTTGGAGTGTGACTGTTTGAGGTTGTGGACAGGTGTCTTTTATACTGATAACAAGTTCAAACATGTGCCATTAATACAGGTAACGAGTGGAGGACAGAGGAGCCTCTTAAGGAAGAAGTTACAGGTCTGTGAGAGCCAGAAATCTTGCTTGTTTGTAGGTGACCAAATACTTATTTTCCACCATAATTTGCAAATAAATTCATTAAAAATCCTACAATGTGATTTTCTGGAGAAAAAAAATCTAATTTTGTCTGTCATAGTTGACGTGTACCTATGATGAAAAATACAGGCCTCTCTCATCTTTTTAAGTGGGAGAACATGCACAATTGGTGGCTGACTAAATTCTTTTTTTCCCCACTGTAACTACAATGACCATAATCCATTGCGCAACCGCTTAAACTTGTCCGGTCTGTGCGGAGCAGACACGGAGACGGAGAGAAGAGAGACGTGCGATCGAGAGGGATAGAAAGCAGTTGCTTCGCGAGCCGGAAAATACATTATCTAAGTCAGGTGTATCAAACACATTCTACGGAGGGCCGAGTGTCTGCGGCTTTTGGTTTTTCCTTTCAATTAAGACCTAGACAACCAGGTGAGGGGAGTTCCTTACTAATTAGTGACCTTAATTCATCAATCAAGTACAAGGTTTGAGCGAAAACCCGCAGACACTCTGCCCTCCATGGAATGAGTTTAACACGCGATCTAAGTGATTGATAGTTGGTATTCAGCAGTCATAAAAGTATGCCTTATTTACTTTGAAGAACTACTAAAATTGTGATTTTGTCAGACAGCATAGGCAGCAGCACTTGGAATTAAAAAATAAAGTCATCAAATAAAACATTTTATTCAAGTAATGTAATGTGAATAAATTATGGTTAATAAGTGATAAGCAGTAATGGGCAGTCACTAACATCACAGGAATTTTATTAACAGTTTAATTCAGTGTTGTTACAGCATTCAACCCACATAATGCATAGTGCATTTAATGTCCCCCCAAAAAACGAAAATGAAAACCATGATTATTTATTAATAATTGAACGGAAACCGAACCGACCTCAAAAAGCACTAATTGCTCAGCACTAAAGGCTAGAAAGCACTCCTACTAGGTTATCATATACACTACCGTTCAAAAGTTTTAGAACACCTATCCATTCAAGGGTTTTTCTTTATTTTTACTATTTTCTACATTGTAGAATAACAGTGAAGACATCAAATCTACGAAATTACACATTTGGAATCATGTAGAAACCAAAAAACTGTTAAACAAAATCTATTTTACATTTGAGATTCTTCAAATAGCCACCATTTGCCTTGATGACAGCTTTGCATACTCTTTGCATAGCTAAAATAAAGAAAAACCCTTGAATGAGAAGGTGTTCTAAAACATTTGACCGGTAGTGTAGTCAACACAGGAGCAGCAGTGTCATGCCAGCAGGCCAAATTATGAGTTTGGGACTTAAATCTCCTCCTCCTTCCATTCTCCTACTAACAATGATGATTAAAGAGTGATATAAATCTCCGGGTCAGCCACTAAGGACTGTTAATTGGAGAGAGATTCTGTTAGGAGAAAATGAAGGGAAAACAAACATCAGCAGCTGATGACAAATGGGGGTGAGCAGATTTGTAGCTAATTATAGTGCATCCACAGCTCTCTCTCTCTCACAAGTTTCACACAATGCTCATACAGTACGAGGGATGCTCAGCCATCCCTTTTGTCTCCAGCATGTGCTACAGTAGGCTGGCGTTGACACCCTCTCTCACACAAGCCATGGGGTTCAGCAAGGTGCAGCGCAGTTAATGAGCAGTCTCGGTGGCTTTTCTCTCCCACCATTGTTCATTTATTCAAATCGAGGTGCGTTTTATTTGGAGTCAGAGGAAGGCAGTCTCCTGAGAGGTTTCCTCCATGGCAGACACAACACATTCACACAGAGAACAAGGCTAGTCCTAACGAGGAGAAATCAAACAGCTGACAGTCGTCCAACAAAAAGATGTCAAATTAACCAGGGCTTTGTTGTGACATATTTTTTATTTTTTGTTACATTTTAGTCATTTAGCAGACGCTCTTATCCAGAGCGACTTACAGTTAGTGAGTGCATACATTTTT
>NW_025536099.1:0-69123 GCF_020615455.1 Coregonus clupeaformis | reverse complement strand
TCGAATCCAGGCTCTATTGCAGCCTGCCGCGACCCGGAGACTCATGAGCGGCGCACACTGGCCCAGCGTCAGTCCAGGGTAGGGAAGGAATGGCCGGCAGGGGATGTAGCTCAGTTGATAGAGCATGGCGTTTGCAATGCCAGGGTTGTGGGTTTGATTCCCACGGGCCAGTATAAAATATATATATATATATATATATATATTCTATTCACTAACTGTAAGGAAAATCGCTGTGTACTAACCTGGGATATTTACGTTAAGGATTATGTTTACCAATCGACGACAGTATTGACTCAATACGGGGTTTGTTTCCTATCCGTGCCGTTTAAATGTCTGACATATAACCGTGCTTAGAAAACCACAGGTAGCATAATGTATTTCAGCAGATTTCGATGCTTTCAGTGAAAAGACACGAATTTATGAGCTACTTAATTGCATGAAAAGACAGCAATTTAACACACAACAACCATAAACGGATAGCCTATTTTTTTTTTATTTTTCTTTTATTATGGCTAATTAAACGTTATGAATTTACAGAAATGTTGTCTTTATTTAATAATGTTTCAAACATTGTAGTTGTATGCCTATGTACTGTTTGAGATTTTCTGAACATCATTTGTGAGAAAATACACACATTTACGTGCAACTTAATTCGTGGGAAAAATTGTTTTATTAATGCTAACGCTGTTTTCTATGCTTGATTTCGACTAATACTTTGGGATACTGGTGCACTTTTGGTCAGAAAGGCCCCTTTTCCGTGTAGGCAACAGTACACGATTTTCTTCATAATGCATTTCATATTTCAGTAGAGTTAAATTACACAATTTTCTTCATTATTCATTTAATACATGTTAAAGAGGTTAATGTAAAAAATAATGAAATATGTCGGCTTTCACTTATGGCACTTCCAAGGCCTTTCTATTGTGGTTATGTCAATCATATTATATACTTAGGCTATTGTAACGCTGCTCAACCAGTTAGCAAGTCAGATATGTCAGTTTCTAGTACCGAACTAGCACTTGAATGTTGTATTATGCCAACTTCACATTCTCGTGGAAAATGGGAAGTTGTAACTCCCACATGATTGTGTTCAAGTGGTTTTGAATCGAACAATTCAAACCAATAAGATTGGCAACAACATTTTCACTATTTCTCACTTGTAATTCCTACTTGGAGGGTCATTCAATAAACTTCCCAGTCGGAACTAGGTATTTCCGATAACCTGATAGCACCCTGAACACGACATTAATATGTGTGTATCGACAACGGTAGGGTCTGGGTCCCGAGGTGTCCAGTCCTCTATACCCATTCCATAGAGTGAGTGCCAGTAGTCTACTATATGTCCGTAGCTATGTGAAGTAAGTATGGTGATTATTATTAAGGTTCTGGTCGCTGAGATACCAACAAGTAAGGCTATACAACATACAATATCAATAAATATATATTTTCTCCTATTAGTGTATTTGAGTTTGTTCTGTCGCTTCTGGATGATTTAATTGAAATTGCAACCAACTTTCTATGGCTTGTTTTAGATATAGTGATATTTGAGAGATTATTTCATTTCAAATAACTGAAAGTGAGAGGTTGTAATTTGAATAAAGGGGGGAAATGCCATTACTGAACATGTGGTGATTAGAACAAAATATTTTACTCTTGACTTTGGCGAATATTATCGCTGCTGCAGTGTCCCTAATGCCTGCGCGCAGTGGACTATTGGCATCGCTTTGCCATAGCAGGCTGGCATTAGATTAGAACATAAGATTTCACTCTTGACTTCAGCGACTATTATTGCGCATAAAGGGCCGGCAGTGTACTTTTGCGCGCACAATGTGCTTTTTGCCTGCGCGCAGCGTGCAGTTGCATCCGCGCAGTGTACTATTGGCCTCGCGTTGCCATAGCAGGCTAGCATTAAATTATAACACAAGATTTCACTCTTGACTTCAGCGACTATTATTGCGCATAAAGGGCCGGCAGTGTACTTTTATGCGCGCACATTGTGCTTTTTGCCTGCGCGCAGTGTGCAGTTGCATCCGCGCAGTGTACTATTGGCCTCGTTTGCCATAGCAGGCTAGCATTAAATTATAACACAAGATTTCACTTTTGACTTTGGCGACTATTATTGCGCATAAAGGGCCGGCAGTGTACTTTGCGCGACACATTGTGCTTTTGCTCAGCGCGCAAGGTGTGCAGTTGCATCCGCGCAGTGTACTATTGGCCTCGTTTGCCATAGCAGGCTAGCATTAAATTATAACACAAGATTTCACTTGACTTTGGCGACTATTATTGCGTGTAAAGGCCGGCAGTGATCTATTGTTTTATGCGCGCAGTGTGTTATTGCGGGCGCACGAAAGTGTATTGTTTTTTGGCGACAGTGTTTTTATGGGCGCGCAGTGTATTGTTTTGGGCGCGCAGTGTACTGTTTTGGGTGCGCGGTCAAAAAAAGAGAAGCAAAGCATCCCTTCCGATAAGCGGACAGAGGAGGCCTCCGATCGGGCCAATCGGGGTGGTGGGGAGATGGTGTCCAATCAGCAGATGCCACTGCCGGCTTTATACATTTCACATGGGCATTTCGAGGCTATACTCCGACTGTCTAAGAAGGAAGCTAGCGCCATGGCCAGAACCAAGCAAACCGCCCGCAAATCCACCCGTGGCAAACCCACAGGATGCAGCTCGCCGCCGCGGCTGCGCGCAGGAGAGCCTCCCCGCTACAGGCCCGGCACCGTGTCTCAGAGAGATCCGCCGTTACCAAAGCTCCACTGAGCTGCTTATCCGCAATGTGCCCTCCCAGCGCCTGGGGAGAAAAATCGCCCTGTTCTTCGAGACCGACCTGCGCTTCCAGAGCTCCGCCGTGATGGCCCTGCAGGAGGCCAGCGAGGCTTACCTGGTCGGTCTGTTTGAGGACACCAAACTGTGAGCCATCCACGCAAAGAGGGTGCATATCGTGCCCCAGACACCGACTGGCCGCGCCTTATTTGCAGAGAGCGCGCAGGAAAATATGAACTGATCTCCAAAATCCCACCTCAATATTTCCAAAAAAGGCATAATTGATCTATTTATACGTGGTCCTCTGTAGCTCAATTGGCTGAGCATGGCGCTTGTACGCCAGGGCAGTGGGTTCCATCCCTGGGACCACCCATACGCAAAGATGTAGCGCACATGACTGTAAATCGCTTTTGGATAAAAGCGCCTGCTAAATGGCATATTATTATATATACGCGCACGCCTACATTTCTCACCATGTATGTTGTTAACTAACCTGTCTAAAAGCTACGGATTGCACGCTTTACTTGCCTGAGGCGTTGAAATAAAAGGCATCAATCCAAATGGATTATCTACAATAGTCAAAGTCGCATGGCCAAATCAGGAAGGCTCCGCGCATGCATTGCTGTATTCAGCACGTTTGAATGCATTCAGAGTCAGAGGTTGAGGATGTGTCTCTCTGGCGGGAGGTAAGCTTGCTTATGGGGGTAGAGTAGCCAAAAATTGTACTCAAGTAAAAATACTGTTACTTCAGAATAATATGACTCAAGTAAAAGTAAAAAGTAGTCATCCAAATAATTACTTGAGTAAGAGTAAAAAGTACTGTGAAAAACTACTCAAGTACTGAGTAACTGTTGAGATACTTGAGTTTATTTTTTAACACAAGACAACAATCAGACAGACAAAAATAAAAATAATCATCTTTAGGCAAATTATAGTTCATCCAATTAATTAAAGAAATGAAAATGAATTACAAAATAGCTTAAATTAAAATAATTCAGGTAAATTCAAGTACTTATCAAATAAAATAATAATAATAAAAACTAAGCACAAGTAACACACATTTCCAAACGTTTATACTTTTTTTTACCAGGCAGAACTAGAATGAGGCAGCACATAAACTGTGTATGTGTGTAACTCCACGGCGACAGAACAACATTTACATTTTACATTATTTAGCAGACGCCTTATCCAGAGCGACTTACAGCTAGTGCATACATTATTCTTTTTTTTCATACTGGCCCCCCGTGGGAATCGAACCCACAACCCTGGCGTGCAAACGCCATGCTCTACCAACTGAGCTACCTCCCCGCCGGCCATAGTAATCAATGTGAAACTGTGCAGATGTCCGTTCTTCTACAGCTAGGCTAGATATAACATTGGCGACGAAGATGGTGAATTAGCTTACCACCGCCAGCACCATTCCTTGCCGTGCCAGGCGAACCTCCAGTCCCGCGGAATAACTGGCTTGAAAGTTTTAACACTTATCTCAAAGCTATGGACTTTTTCTACAATCTCCGACAAGCGGAGGACAGCACTGCTCCGTCACTGCCTTGGTACAGAGGGACAGAGGATTTTCAGAGCACTTGATCGGCTCCTACATTCACTGCTGCAGTCAGCCTACGGAACCACTTCGCTGGGAAAGAGCGACGCCACCGCCGACGGAAGAGACACCAACGGCGGGTGAGTCCATTCAAAGCCACGTGGCTAATCTGAGGGATTTGGCTAGCTCTTGTAACACGGGACACTTCAGGACGAGATCATCAGGGATCAGTTGATAGAGGGGACGCTATGTGAAATGACATGGGAGAAACTGCTTTTGGAATCGGATAATTTACAACTAGATGGAGCTATTAAAATAGCACTCCAGGCTGAAGCGCGTTGGAATGCTCTTCAATGCTACCAGACAGCTCTGCAGCATACACTCGGCCCCCAGCCATTCTCACACAGCAGCTTCAGCCCGAGCAGGCGCACCACAACGACACGCCGCCGCGCACGCCCTCCCACGTTGATAGCTGCATGGACACAGACACCGGCATGCCCGTGCAGCAGGCACACAGACAAACCAACAGAAGAAGCTGTGGCAACTGTGGGGCTAGCTTCCACAATTCAAGGGCTTCAAACTGCCCAGCCCGCGGGAAAAATATGCAAGAACTGTTCAAAATACAATCACTTTGCGAAAGTGAGTGTGTCGCCGCCCCTGCTACTAGCCGAAGTTGTCGATCATCCAAGTGTCAGACTGGGTCCGAGCCCGACGGCCTCAGCAGTACAACAAAAATGCCCTACCTCTGGTCGGACCTTGCAGGTCAGTCGACAACTGGGGCCCGCCATATTCATGATGAGCAAGGATCACGCTGGCACGCCAGCCGCCCCAGAAAAGTCCCTGCCCTCGAGAACACGAAGGCACACAAAACAGACATGCAGGCCAGAGACGCCACCGGATGGACCCTCCACCACTACCACCCGAGCCCCAGCCTCTGTGGGCTCCCCCAAGGTCCAGATCCACAAGCGGTGGCGGATGAAGAAAGGCCTATGCGGGCACGAACGCCCTTGCTTATCTGGGGGACTACTTAACCTCTTTTTCATTCTTAGGCTCCGCTAGGGTGTCTTAGTCAACCTCCAGGTTAATGGACTGAACTGGCTAGTTTGGAGAGTCCATCCGCTTAAGGGTTAATGTTTATTTCTTACAGGTATCACTCTAGGTTCTTGCCCTATGGACATTTTATATATGGTACCAGTCCCTGGTTTTGGAAAGGGGGGGGGGAAATGTTATGTATGTAGAGTGCTGTTCGCCGGCACTGTACGCTGTTATGGCTTACGACAGTGTGCTGCTTTACGATGAATGGGTTGTCAGAATGTGTGGCACATGTCATTAAACACAGAGTGATGTACAATGTGAAACTGTGCAGATGTCCGTTCTTCTGCAGCTAGGCTAGATATAACAAATATGACTCAAGTAAAAGTAAAAGTAGTCATCCAAATAATTACTTGAGTAAGAGTAAAAAAGTACTTGGTGAAAAACTACTCAAGTACTGAGTAACTGTTGAGTTACTTGAGTTTATTTTTTTAACACAAGGCAACAATCAGACAGACAAAAATACAAAATAATCATCTTTAGGCAAATTATAGTTCATCCAACAATAAAATAAATTAAAATGAATTACAAAAATAGCTTAAATTAAAATAATTCTGTAAATTCAAGTACTTATCAAATAAAATAATAATAATAAAAAAATAAGCACAAGTAACACACATCCAAACCTTTATACTTTTTTTTTACCAGGCAGAACTAGAATGAGGCAGCCCATAAACTCTCATAAACTGTGTATGTGTGTGTCTCCACAGTGACAGAACAACAGAAGGAAACACAAACATTTCATACCAGGTATGCTGAACAGAAAACTGCACACCAGAAGGAAGCGGTCAACATAAAATAATCAATAGGTGTTGATTAGCCCTACTCAGTACCTTTGTATTGCATGGCAAGCAACAGCCCTTTTTCTGTGTGCCTAGAAATTAATACTTGATCTGTGATTAGCCACACTGCACATCTCACTGAGCAGAGGAAAAGAGCAGCAATACACATCAACTGAAAAAGCACCAGTCCATGATAGATGGCCAAATAAAACAATATTGCAGGCCTAGTATCCCAGAACACAAATTAAGCTGAATGCATGTTCTCTAAAAAGGCATCAGAGGAGAGTGATGTAGTTGTAGATGGGGCATTATGTTTACTTCCCAGCTCCAATATCTAACAAGAAAAGTCAGCAAAAAAAGTCACACTTGTCCCCACCCCCCCAAGATAAGCAGCATAAAGCATGTATGATGTGTCTTTACAATGGAGTTATACATTAATAGCTCTGTGCTCTCTAGCACAACCATTACACAGTTAAGGGGATTACACGCTTTGCTCAAAAGCAGCTGAGAGAGGAGCAGCTTCCCCCATCTAGACTCCACAGACAGACAACAGATTTGGCAATATTTAACCTTTAGGCTGACACTGGCCCTTTGACTGGCTGACTTCAGTAAACACTCCAGGAACTCTTTGGCACAGTAACATGAAAACCCTTTTTATATTGAAGGCCCCACTGGGAGTTTGTGTGTGTGTCAAAACATGCAGAAACAAACTATTTCACCAAAGAATCGCTCAGTGATGCCACCATTAAGCTTCAACAGTAGCTGGCTCTCAAGGTTCTTGCTGTGAAGCTGTGATCGCTTAGCAGTGAACAGGAGTCCTGCATGACTGAAAAGTCTCTCACAGGCTGCAGATGCAGGAAGACCTGTGTTGACTTTGAGTGACAGCTTCTTGATGCGAGGAAAGGTGTGGAGTAGATCCATACTGCAGGGGACAGACATGAAAGGTACCTCTCCAGCTCTCCTACTTGTGATTTTCCCAACTCTATGGATGCAAAGAAGTCAGCCTTCATCAGAGAGGCCGCTGTTTGCGCTGGTGACATCATCCAAGTCGGTGTTGAGGTGATTTCTGATGTAGCCAAGGCCTGTGGGTTTTAGGGCAAGATAAATCGCTTTTCAAACGAATTAAGTCTGCACATTATTCTTACCCTTCTACTGTATAGGCTGTCAAGCTGCTGATGTTTGACATTAAAAGCTACCTGAGCTTCTAACGATATTGCCACCCTGTGGTTTGTCACTGACACACTATAATCCTAAATTACAGTAATATTATACAGAGTTATATAGGTCAATGTCTACTGGTTCACATTTGAATTGATAAACAATTATATTTACCAGCATTTAAGATGTTCTCCTCTGTGGTCCAGGATGTTCTGAATCTTGGTAGGAGTATTGCTGCTGCAATCAGCCCAGGCTCTTTCATGACGCCTCAAAACGCTTTCTGGATCCCTTGCTGCAGGGCGTAACAAGAGGTGTACACATTTTGCAAGTTGACTCCAACCTCTTCAGCTTGTCCCGAACTGGTAAGGTGTTGGCAGCAGGAGGCCCATATGCACAGATGATTCCCCTGGAGGATATTAAGGACCATGGCAACAGGCTTCATCACAGCAGCATACTCGACCAAAAACCCAATTTCAGCTGGGATTGAACCTATAAAAGATGTAACGATAAAAAAATTACTTATAGCTATTTCTGGTACAATGGTTTATTATGCATTGTAACATGTTAAATGCACAAATAAATAAAAAATAAATTAGTTAAATTATTTTATTCAAGCCATCCACAATTGTCACACCACCATGCAAAGAAAACTTAGTTACTTGAGACAAGTGGAATCACCCATTAATCAGCAAGGCTTATTTATTTTTATTATTCTTTTTAAAACAAAATATATATTTTGTCAACTTACATCGTTATCTTTAATGCTGTGCAGACATTGCAACTGCTTGTTCTCCTTGCTCTCGGTGAATGCGCACAATCCTTCTACAGCGAGGAACAGGGAGCTCCAGCGTGTTGATTGGGTCGAGAAACAGCAGCTTGCGCTCACGCTGCCACTTTCATGAGCATGGCTGACCTGCTGGTTTTATTCCAAAGAGCATGACACTTTGCAAAAAAGCAGACCTGAGACAGCCTCTTGTAGGCTCTGCTTGCAGCTCCTCCTGCAGCAGTGGCATCAACTGTGGATATAAGATTGAGGAGATGGCATGCACACTTTTGGTGCCATGGAAGTTGGTACTCAAGGCCTGTGTTTGTCATCCAGAATAGCAGACACATCTTGACACTCCACCCCTGACTCACTCTGATCTTCTGTTGTATCATCAAGGGTGGAGCTCACTCTCTTCTTTGTACATTGATGGCTTCCTCCTTTTTCTCCTCACCATAAATCGAAAGGCCTTCAGGAAGTTTGAGCCACTGTCTGTTGTCGCCATGGTTACTTTTTTCCCTGATGTGGTACTCAGAATGTATTTCCTCTAACGCAGCAGCACGGACATCAAACGTGCGAGCCTTTGACAGGTCTACAAGCCAAGCAGCGGAGTAACTTCCAGTGAGGTGTTGTCTATCCAGTGACAGGCGACACCAAGTAGCTACGTTGTCTGGCAGACCAGCAGTCTGTTGTGGTAGCAACATAGTTCACAGCACTCAGCTTTTTGATGATTATGCTCTTCTTGTGTTTTGCAGCTTCTTGTATTCTTGCGCATAACGCTTTCCTAGTCATTACTGTTTGAGGCTGCAAGGTTTCTATCAAAGTCTTGAAGGATGGCGTCTCAACCACAGAAAATGGTTGGTTGGCCTCACATACAAAATTTAGCACAGCTTGTCAAGCGTTGCTTGTGTTACCCGTCCCGGGGCAGCGAAGGCTGTGATTTTTGCATTTTTCACAAGAGTATCACTGGAAGAGGAGGACTTACGCTTTCTGTCGTTCTCTAGTAAGTCTGTGTACTTTGCCAGTTTGTTGGGGAGAACCTCTGTGGATAAAAAAATCTGTAATTTTCATCATACACGTCTAACTATGACAGACAAATTGAGAAATTTGTTTCCAGAAAAATCACATTGTAGGATTTTTTATGAATTTATTTGCAAATTATGGTGGAAAATAAGTATTTGGTCACCTACAAACAAGCAAGATTTCTGGCTCTCACAGACCTGTAACTTCTTCTTAAGAGGCTCCCCCTGTCCTCCACTCGTTATCTGTATTAATGGCACCTGTTTGAACTTGTTATCAGTATAAAAGACACCTGTCCACAACCTCAAACAGTCACACTCCAAACTCCACTATGGCAAAGACCAAAGAGCTGTCAAAGGAACCAGAAACAAAATTGTAGACCTGCACCAGGCTGGGAAGACTGAATCTGCAATAGGTAAGCAGCTTGGTTTGAAGAAATCAACTGTGGGAGCAATTATTAGGAAATGGAAGACATACAAGACCACTGATAATCTCCCTCGATCTGGGGCTCCACGCAAGATCTCACCCCGTGGGGTCAAACTGATCACAAGAACGGTGAGCAAAAATCCCAGAACCACACGGGGGGGACCTAGTGAATGACCTGCAGAGAGCTGGGACCAAAGTAACAAAGCCTACCATCAGTAACACACTACGCCGCCGGGGACTCAAATCCTGCAGTGCCAGACGTGTCCCCCTGCTTAAGCCAGTACATGTCCAGGCCCGTCTGAAGTTTGCTAGAGTGCATTTGGATGATCCAGAAGAGGATTGGGAGAATGTCATATGGTCAGATGAAACCAAAATATAACTTTTTGGTAAAAACTCAACTCGTCGTGTTTGGAGGACAAAGAATGCTGAGTTGCATCCAAAGAACACCATACCTACTGTGAAGCATGGGGGTGGAAACACTATGCTTTGGGGCTGTTTTTCCGCAAAGGGACCAGGACGACTGATCCGTGTAAAGGAAAGAATGAATGGGGCCATGTATCGTGAGATTTTGAGTGAAAACCTCCTACCATCAGCAAGGGCATTGAAGATGAAACGTGGCTGGGTCTTTCAGCATGACAATGATCCCAAACACACCGCCCGGGCAACGAAGGAGTGGCTTCGTAAGAAGCATTTCAAGGTCCTGGAGTGGCCTAGCCAGTCTCCAGATCTCAACCCCATAGAAAATCTTTGGAGGGAGTTGAAAGTCCGTGTTGCCCAGCGACAGCCCCAAAACATCACTGCTCTAGAGGAGATCTGCATGGAGGAATGGGCCAAAATACCAGCAACAGTGTGTGAAAACCTTGTGAAGACTTACAGAAAACGTTTGACCTGTGTCATTGCCAACAAAGGGTATATAACAAAGTATTGAGAAACTTTTGTTATTGACCAAATACTTATTTTCCACCATAATTTGCAAATAAATTCATAAAAAATCCTACAATGTGATTTTCTGGATTTTTTTTCCTCAGTTTCTCTGTCATAGTTCACGTGTGCCTATGGTGAAAACTACAGGCCTCTCTCATCTTTTTAAGTGGGAGAACTTGCACAACTGGTGACTGACTAAATACTTTTTTTCCTCACTGTATTTGGTATCTCTTGTATACAAAAACACAATGGAAAATACTGTGGCAGTGACACTTTAAAACACACCTTGCAGAATAAACGTGTCTTCCTTACCCTCTAACCTCTTTAGCCTAGATGACCGCCACGGGCCCATCGGGGACGGGGTCCCAGTCCGCAATGTGCTCAAGCCCCGCCTCTCGGTGACCATCCCCCGGTAGGCAGAGGTTGGTCCCAGCACAGATTCTGTGCCCCATGCGGCTTCACCAACAACAAGCGGGCCTGTGGTAGAGGACACCGTTCCTGACCTGCTACCAGAAAAATGAAGGGAGAGAAGAGTTCCAAAAGGCACCTCAGCGTTTAACTACGAAGGTGTTACAAAGTAACCCTGACATTCAGTCTATGACAATTGTCCTCTGGCCTGGCATTCTGCTTAAGACAGTCATTTGTTCTTGAGGCCTGTCATCTTGACTGTGAGCTTTGAGCAGTCCAGCTCCACAAACACTTTCTGGAATGCCTTGAACGTGTACTCCGGCTTTTAGGGGGTGGCTGAGATTCAGAGCATACAGTGAGGGGGAAAAGTATTTGATCCCCCTGCTGATTTTGTACGCTTGCCCACTGACAAAGACATGATCAGTCTATAATTGTGGAAACATACCTCACGGAAATGGAGGCTCAGATAGCTCGTGGTTTGCACTGTGGGATATTTTTCAACCTACAATGCCAAAACATTGAACAATCCCAATAATCTAAACACTTTTACTCGTTTGTTCCTATAACATTTCTCATCTGTACCGCACCTGCGCTATTTCAACCTCTAAATGGCCGCCAATGAAAAGCCAAGTGACATTTACTCATGATGTACCGACTGTACCGACTGACCTGTTGCAACCTCTACAACCACTGTGCTTATTATTTGACCCTGCTGGTCTTCTATGAACGTTTGAACATCTTGGAGAGAAATGTGCCCTTAATGGCCACGTACTGTTGTAATCTCCACCCGGCACAGGCAGAAGGGCACTGGGCACCCCTCAGAGCCTGGTTGTTCTCTAGGTTTGTGCCTTTCTAGGGAGTTTTTCCTAGCCACCGCGTTTCTACATCTGCATCGCTTGCCGTTTGGGGTTTTAGGCTGGGTTTCTGCATAGCATTTTGTGACATCTGTTGATGTAAAAAGGGCTTTATAGATCCACTTCATTGATTGATTGATTGATGGTAGAATGGTCAAAATACCAGTGGTAAAAGGTGTGTACCTTGATGAAACCTCAAAATGGTACGTACAACGGATTCAAAAATGGACATTTCAAACTGCAACTGTATGGGAACAAAATGGACATTACATTTTACAACGACATCCTTCATTAAAAACACCTATTTGGTATCTCTTGTATACAAAAACACAATGGAAAATACTGTGGCAGTGACCCTTTAAAAACACACCTTGCAGAATAAACGTGTCTTCCTTACCCTCTAACCTCTTTAGCCTAGATTACATTTGCAATCGCAACAAATAATCTGCTCAGACCCCAACCAAGGAGCATCAAAAGTCGTGCTATAAATTCTCAAACAACACAAAAATTCATTGATGCCCTTCCAGACTCCTTCTGCCTACCCAAGGACGTCAGAGGACAAAAATCAGTTAACCACTTAACTGAGGAACTCAATTTAACCTTGCGCAATACCCTAGATGCAGTTGCAACCCTAAAAACGAAAAACATTTGTCATAAGAAACTAGCTCCCTGGTATACAGAAAATACCCGGAGCTTTGGAAGCAAGCTTCAGGAAATTGGAACGGAAATGGCGCCACACCAAACTGGAAGTCTTCCGACTAGCTTGGAAAGACAGTACCGTGCAGTACCGAAGAGCCCTCACTGCTGCTCGATCATCCTACTTTTCCAACTTAATTGAGGAAAATAAGAACAATCCAAAATTTCTTTTTGATACTGTTGCAAAGCTAACTAAAAAGCAGCATTCCCCAAGAGAGGATGGCTTTCACTTCAGCAGTGATAAATTCATGAACTTCTTTGAGGAAAAGATCATGACCATTAGAAAGCAAATTACGGACTCCTCTTTGAATCTGCGTATTCCTCCAGGGCTTAGCTGTCCTGGATCTGCACAGCTCTGCGAGGGCCTGGGATCGGGAGAGACACTTAAGTGTTTTAGTACTATATCTCTTGACACAATGATGAAAATAATCATGGCCTCTAAACCTTCAAGCTGCATACTGGATCCTATTCCTACTAAACTGCTGAAGGAGCTGCTTCCTGTGCTTGGCCCTCCTATGTTGAACATAATAAACAGCTCTCTATCCACCGGATGTGTACCAAACTCACTAAAAGTGGCAGTGATAAAGCCTCTCTTGAAAAAGCCAAACCTTGACCCGGAAAATATAAAAACTATCGGCCTATCGAATCTTCCATTCCTCTCAAAAATTTTAGAAAAAGCTGTTACGCAGCAACTCACTGCCTTTCTGAAGACAAACAATGTATACGAAATGCTTCAGTCTGGTTTTAGACCCCATCATAGCACTGAGACTGCACTTGTGAAGGTGGTAAATGACCTTTAATGGCGTCAGACCGAGGCTCTGCATCTGTCCTCGTGCTACTAGACCTTAGTGCTGCCTTTGACACCATCGATCACCACATTCTTTTGGAGAGACTGGAAACCCAAATTGGTCTACACGGACAAGTTCTGGCCTGGTTTAGATCCTACCTGTCGGAAAGATATCAGTTTGTCTCTGTGAATGGTCTGTCCTCCGACAAATCAACTGTACATTTCGGTGTTCCTCAAGGTTCCGTTTTAGGACCACTATTGTTTTCACTATATATTTTACCTCTTGGGGATGTTATTCGAAAACATAATGTTAACTTTCACTGCTATGCGGATGACACACAGCTGTACATTTCAATGAAACATGGTGAAGCCCCAAAATTGCCCTCGCTAGAAGCCTGTGTTTCAGACATAAGGAAGTGGATGGCTGAAAACTTTTTTACTTTTAAACTCGGACAAAACAGAGATGCTTGTTCTAGGTCCCAAGAAACAAAGAGATCTTCTGTTAAATCTGACAATTCATCTAGATGGTTGTAAAGTCGTCTCAAATAAAACTGTGAAGGACCTCGGTGTTACTCTTGACCCTGATCTCTCTTTTGACGAACATATCAAGACTGTTTCAAGGACAGCTTTTTTCCATCTACGTAACATTGCAAAAATCAGAAATTTTCTGTCCAAAAATGATGCAGAAAAATTAATCCATGCATTTGTTACTTCTAGGTTAGACTACTGCAATGCTCTATTTTCCGGCTACCCGGATAAAGCACTAAATAAACTTCAGTTAGTGCTAAATACGGCTGCTAGAATCCTGACTAGAACCAAGAAATTTGATCATATTACTCCAGTGCTAGCTTCCCTACACTGGCTTCCTGTTAAGGCAAGGGCTGATTTCAAGGTTTTACTGTTAACCTATAAAGCGTTACATGGGCTTGCTCCTACCTATCTTTCCGAGTTGGTCCTGCCGTACATACCAATACGTACGCTACGGTCACAAGACGCAGGCCTCCTAATTGTCCCTAGAATTTCTAAGCAAACAGCGGGAGGCAGGGCTTTCTCCTATAGATCTCCATTTTTATGGAACAGTCTGCCTACCCATGTGAGAGACGCAGACTCCGGTCTCAACTTTAAGTCTTTACTGAAGACTTATCTCTTCAGTAGGTCATATGATTGAGTGTAGTCTGGCCCAGGAGTGTGAAGGTGAACGGAAAGGCTGGAGCAACGAACAGCCCTTGCTGTCTCTGCCGGGCCGGTTCCCCTCTCCACTGGGGTTCTCTGCCTCTAACCCTGTTGCAGGGGCTGAGTCACTGGCTTGCTGGTGCTCTTTCATGCCGTCCCTGGGAGGGGTGCGTCACTTGAGTGGGGTTGAGTTACTGACGTGATCTTCCTGTCTGGGTGCGCCCCCTTGGTTTGTGCTGTGGTGGAGACCTCTGTGGGTATACTCGGCCTTGTCTCAGGATTGTAAGTTGGTGGTTGGGGATATCCCTCTAGTGGTGCGGGGGCTGTGCTTTGGCGGAGTGGGTGGGGTTATATCCTTCCTGTTTGGCCCTGTCCGGGGTTTCTTCGGATGGGGCCACAGTGTCTCCGGGACCGCTCCTGTCTCAGCCTCCAGTATTTATGCTGCAGTAGTTTATGTGTCGGGGGCTGGGGTTAGTTGGTTATACCTGGAGTACTTCTCCTGTCTTATCCAGTGTCCTGTGTGAATTTAAGTATGCTCTCTCTAATTCTCTCGTTCTCTCTTTCTCTCTGAGAACCTGAGCCCTAGGACCATACGCTCAGACTACCGGGCATGATGACACCTTGCTGTCCCCAGTCCGCCTGGCCTTGCTGCTATTCCAGTTTCAACTGTTCTGCCTGCGGCTACGAAACCCCCTACCTGTCCCAGACCTGCTGTTTTCAACTCTTTAATGATCGGCTATGAAAAGCCAACTGAGAGACCTGAGCCCTAGGACCATACGTCGGGACTACCGGCCGTGGTGACTCCTTGCTGTCCCCAGTCCGCCTGGCCTTGCTGCTATTCCAGTTTCAACTGTTCTGCCTGCGGTTATGGAACCCCTACCTGTCCCAGACCTGCTGTTTTCAACTCTTAATGATCGGCTATGAAAAGCCAACTGAGATTTATTCCTGATTATTATTTGACCATGCTTGTCACTTATGAACATTTTTGAACATCTTGGCATGGTTCTGTTATAATCTCCACCCGGCACAGCCAGAAGAGGACTGTTGCCACCCTCATAGCCTGGTTCCTCTCTAGGTTTCTTCCCTAGGCTTTCGCCTTTCTAGGGAGTTTTTCCTAGCCACCGTGCTTCTACACCTGCATTACTAGCTGTTTGGGGTTTTAGGCTGGGTTTCTGTACAGCACTTCGAGATATTAGCTGATGTAAGAAGGGCTATA
This sequence comes from Coregonus clupeaformis, assembly GCF_020615455.1. Classification (NCBI taxonomy): domain Eukaryota; kingdom Metazoa; phylum Chordata; class Actinopteri; order Salmoniformes; family Salmonidae; genus Coregonus; species Coregonus clupeaformis. Next base: position 53,521 of record NW_025536099.1, on the reverse strand, counting down.
TAAAATAAAATTGATTGATTGATTGATTGATAGATGACCGCCACGGGCCCATCGGGACGGGGTCCCAGACCGCAATGTGCTCGAGCCCCGCCTCTCGGTGACCATCCCCCGGTAGGCAGAGGTTGGTCCCAGCACAGATTCTGGCCCCAGGCGGCTTCACCAACAACAAGCGGGCCTGTGGTAGAGGACACCGTTCCTGACCTGCTACCAGAAAAATGAAGGGAGAGAAGAGTTCCAAAGGCACCGCAGCGTTTAACTACGAAAGTGTTACAAACTAACCCTGACATTCAGTCTATGACAATTGTCCTCTGGCCTGGCATTCTGCTTAAGACAGTCATTTGTTATTGAGGCCTGTCATCATGACATTGAGCTTTGAGCAGTCCAGCTCCACAAACACTTTCTTGAATGCCTTGAACGTACTCCGGCTTTTAGGGGTGGCTGAGATTCAGAGCATACAGTGAGGGGAAAAAGTATTTGATCCCCTGCTGATTTTGTACGCTTGCCCACTGACAAAGACATGATCAGTCTATAATTGTAATGGTAGGTTTATTTGAACAGTGAGAGACAGAATAACAACAAAACAATCCAGAAAAACGCATGTCAAAAATGTTATAAATTCATTTGCATTTTAATGAGGGAAATAAGTATCTTGTCCCCGACATCCATGGAGAGGGTCTTTGGTCTTGGCCACGGCGGAGAGTATGGAATCTGATTGATTGATTGCTTCTGTGGACCGGTCTCTTTTATACAGGTAACACGCTGAGATTAGGAGCATTCCCTTTATGAGTGTGCTCTAATCTCAGCTCGTTACCTGTTGTGATGTCACGAGAGGCTGTGTCCTGGAGAGACGTTACATCCCCCTGAGATGGCTGCAAACCCAGACAGCTATGGCTCCATCTGCTGGTATGGTCGGGAACTCCACCCTCTATGGCCAATCTTCCCACGCAGCTGAAACAAATGAGGAGCTGATGAGCTGAAGGTTTGGGAAGGGAAGAGACACACTGAGGGAGTGTGTGGGGGGTGAAGAGACACAGTCTCCAACCTGGGCTCTCTGAGGACAAGAGTGCTGCACGTCCACTTCCATGAGGGAATATAAGGATTTGGAGATACTTACCTTTGGGAAATACTCACCTTTGGATATATGCACCTGTGGAAATACGTGTGGGACATTTGGAAGGACGTTTTGCTGGGTTGGCCACTAGCTGCAACGTGGAATACAGTAAGACTGGGGAAAAGTTATTTGAGCGAGGGAGAGTTATGATTTTGGATGTGGAAGAGACATCCCTGAACTGTTAACCCTTAAAGAGCCACCAGAGAACAGAATTGTGTTATACTTTCGTTAGTTTCCCAAGACCTTTAATAAAATCCTTGTTTTGGTTGAACCTGGTCTCCTTGCACTACTTGAGCAATCCCGCTGAAAGCTGTGTAGCCTCTCGTGACATCACAGATGGTGGAGAATACGGGCACGCTCAAGCGTTAATAGTGCATGTCAGAGGAGGATACCGAAGGTTTGATCACCCAGTTTTCCAAGTTGGCCGTAGGCTCCCCGCCGACTGAAATGGAGGACATATTGAAAGCCCTTGTTGCTGGCCAGCAAGCCCAGATGCAAGCAAACGTGGCTCTCTTGGAGGAGCAAAAGAAAGCCAACCTTCTGAAGGCAGAGAGGAATTGCAGTTGCAGAGACAGAGGGTGGTCCAAAATACCCGCCCAATAAAGGCAAGTGACTTTATATCTAAGATGGGAGCTACCGATGACATTGAGGCATACCTGCATGCATTTGAGGCCACGGCCACTAGGGAAGCCTGGCCCAAGCAACAGTGGGTTGGTCTGTTAGCCCCCTTCCTAACCGGGAATCGCTGAATGCTGTCCGGGACCTGGGCCCTGACCAGGTTACTGACTATGATGCCCTGAAGTCTGAGATCCTCAGCAGATATGGACTCACAAAGTTTGGTATGGCCCAGCGCTTTCACAGCTGGACCTTCCAACCAGACCAACCTCCTCGGGCGCAGATGCATGAACTTGTCCGAATCGCAAGGAAATGGCTGGATCCGCAGAGGAATACAGCAGCGGCGGTGGTGGGGAGGCCGTTGTGGTGGATCGTTACCTCACGCGCCCTGCCTTATGAGGCAAAACGGTTCATCAGTCAACAGGCCTTGACCACGGCTGATCTGACCGTGGGAAGCTGTGGAAAAGTACCAGGCCACAGCGGAGATGCTGAATGCTTCCCGAAAAAGACCCCAGGAGTGCGGCCCCACCACAAATGGGAAGAACCCGTCCAAAGGGGACCCCCAAGGTCTCGAACCCAGCCACGTCAGGACTTATCCCGGCTCCAGGGGGAGCCAGAAACCAGGCGGGTCCAAGAAGAGTACACCAGGAGGGGGAAACTCGACAGTGTTACCGGTGTGGGAGATGGGACATATCTCCTGGCAGTGTGGGAAACCAGCCGATGAACCTATGCCCACTGCGGAGTCCTCCAGCTCAGCACCCACACATCGTTTTGCCTCGCTCTTGGGAGTCGTAGATGGCGGCCCAGATCGACCCCCCACCTGCCCGGTAACTGTGAATCACCATGATGTGGAGGCCTTACTGGATTCTGGTAGCCGGGCCACCCTGGTGCGTAAGGACTTGGTGGGCCCAACGTGTCTGACCCCGGGGAAAGTCCTCCCAGTTTCCTGTGTCCATGGGGACACCAGAGAATACCCCATTACTGAACTTACAATGACCAGCACACGGGGAACCATACACACGACGGCGGGGGTGGTTGATTCCCTCCCCGTCCCTGTCCTAATTGGACGAGACTGCCCAGCCTTTTACCCACTCTGGAGAGAGTCTCAGGAGAGGATAACCCGAGTACCTCGGAAACGGAGAGGCAAGACTCATCCTGGGAAGGCTCCGTGCAATCCTCCGAGTTACTCACTCCCGCCCGGGCTCTGATAGGGAGGGCAGGTGCCCAGACCGACACAGAGACGGAGCTACAGAATCTGGACAAAGAACTGTCTGGTCTGGAAGGGGACCGCTGAGAGGTATCGTTTGTTAAAGCAACAGTTAGACATGAAGACAGAAGAGTTAGATATCCTCCAGGCTAAACTCCAACAGAGCTCCTTCCTAACAACAGGAGGAGCTGGAGAGGCTGCGCAGGACCATCGAGGAGTGTGAGGAGACCCTGCGCAGTAGTAAGGAGGTCCAGAAGAAGGCAGAGGAGAAGCAAGGTGTTGGAGAACAAGATGAAGAATGCGGAGGCAGAGAGAGAGAAGGAACTGAAAGCTGCTCAACAGAAGCTAAACTCTGCTAAAACCAAGGCTGATGCGTTCAGTAAGAAACTCAAGGAGAGACAACAGGAGGCTGAGTCCCTGGTCCTAGAGTTGGAGGAGTTGAAGAGAGAGCAGTCTGGCAAGCACCACGGCAATGCGGACGCCCTCTCCCGGCGTGATGCCTTCTTCGCTGCCTTTACCCCGACGAGGACGTCGGTCCCGAGGAGGGGGATGTGTGATGTCACGAGAGGCTGTGTCCTGGAGAGACGTTACATCCCCCTGAGATGGCTGCAAACCCAGACAGCTATGGCTCCATCTGCTGGTATGGTCGGGAACTCCACCCCTCTATGGCCAATCTTCCCACGCAGCTGAAACAAATGAGGAGCTGATGAGCTGAAGGTTTGGGAAGGGAAGAGACACACTGAGGGAGTGTGTGGGGGTGAAGAGACACAGTCTCCAACCTGGGCTCTCTGGAGGACAAGAGTGCTGCACGTCCACTTCCATGAGGAATATAAGGATTTGGAGATACTTACCTTTGGGAAATACTCACCTTTGGATATATGCACCTGTGGAAATACGTGTGGGACATTTGGAAGGACGTTTTGCTGGGTTGGCCACTAGCTGCAACGTGGAATACAGTAAGACTGGGGAAAAGTTATTTGAGCGAGGGGAGAGTTATGATTTTGGATGTGGAAGAGACATCCCTGAACTGTTAACCCTTAAAGAGCCACCAGAGAACAGAATTGTGTTATACTTTCGTTAGTTTCCCAAGACCTTTAATAAAATCCTTGTTTTGGTTGAACCTGGTCTCCTTGCACTACTTGAGCAATCCCGCTGAAAGCTGTGTAGCCTCTCGTGACATCACACTGTATAAAAGACACCTGGGAGCCAGACATCTTTCTGATTGAGAGGGGTCAAATACTTATTTCCCCTCATTAAAATGCTAATCAATATATAACATTTTGGACATGCGTTTTTTTTCTGCAAGTTTTTGCTGTTATTCTGTCTTTCACTGTTCAAATAAACCTACCATTCAAATTATAGACTGATCATTTCTTTGTCAGTGGGCAAACGTACAGAATCAGCAGGGGATCAAATACTTTTTTCCCCTCACTGTATGTCATGCCAAGAAGAATGGCAGAAGCCTTTGCAAAACTCAGACCGGTGATCACTTAAGGATGACGCCTACCTCCTCTGGACCATCACTCGCCACGGCACCCTCCTCGTTGATCGCATAGATTTGCTTTACATGTTGCGCAAGGTCTTGCAGGAAATGACCCCCTCAGCTTCCTGTAGAATAAATAACACACAAATACAGACATTCTGTCAATGTGGGAACACATTTTATTCCACCTGGATTACGACATGCCCTTATTTGTTATCAGATTGCAGTGAACATTCTCTCCCTCTCTCACACACGTGATCGAATATCCATGGATGAAAATGCTTTATTGCCCCCACACGGTAGTCTTTAATGAGGCCACCCCCAGTAAAGCTGAACAATAATTCCTCACTGAACTCACATCATGACCCTGATATAGAATAAAATCACTGATCTCATTGGATTCAATCTGTGCATGTGAAATCTATGAAATCACAGACCCAAGTATCCTATTTTAGCAAAAGGTGTACAATAGCACAGCGGGGCCCGTGGCTTAAATTGCAGCACCGAACATCAGCCAGCTAAATACAAAACAGTGCATTTTTCCTAAAGATACTTTACCATCCAGCATGACCCGCAATCTGTCTGAAAGTACTCCTCCCTTGGAATGGAATAAGGACAGCAGCTTAGGGGTGTCCTGCATAAACCTTGCCTCAGGATGCTTTGCGGTGAGCCTGTGGAATTGTTCATTGATCTGAAAGACAAATACTGAAATATCATCAAGCAAGGCTCATAACAAAGAGGTTTGTCATAGTGAAGACATCATTTGGCATTTTCTTTTTTTGCCTGCCGACTCACCTGAGAGGCTTCTAAACAGAGCAGGCTATCTGTCTCAACACGGCTGATACGCTACTAGCTAGTTCGCGCTAATACAGACAAACCTAAATTAGCTAACGTTAGCTTAGCTTAGAAAGTAACCTAGCTAGCTACCTACTAGCTAAAGGTAGTATGACACAAATAAGGGAACGCGGAAACGTAGCGTGGGACGCCGTATTCTCGGCATATTCAACAGCGTTTAAATAATGCATTACCTTCAACAATGTTATCTTGTGATCAAGCCATCAATGTTAGGTGATTTTTGGTGATGTCAAAATGTTAGCTAACGGGTTAGCAATTAGCAAGTTTGAAATTTCAGTGAAAATACTATTTTCAGCTTTTGATGAGCGGTTTTGAGAAAAAAAACGTCACGTATTATCGCCATTCGGGCCCCAGTTGTTGGCCACCTTACTATTCAGTTCCATTACAAGATATATCAGTTCAATTTTGTTCAAGAGACACACGGCCGCGTACCGGAAGTGTTTGACTAGTTGGCTAGGCTTCCGGTAAAAAATAATGAATTTCCTGTACAGTTTCCATTGCGTGGCCGGTGCGCCCTCTTGAGGACGATTAAAATGGTCCATCAGCTACAATGTCTCATCATTTGTCTTATAGATTCATCTTATGTTTTGAGAAAGTAGATAACAGTTTAAATCTAAAATATGACTATTAATAATTTACATCAAATAAACCTTTATTTTCAGTGATGTGCATTGACATAAACAATGAAAACACTTGGAGTTTGTTGCAGAGATGCACTTGGAAAGTAAAGGAAGAACTACACAAGAGTGGTTCCACATATATATATATATATAACTTTTTAGACTTTTATTTTTTTGTACAAATAAATAATTTCTTATGAACACAAACAATTAAATCTCGACCTCCATCCTTATATTGTCACAAAAATCACAATAATATTCCAGCTCCACCGCTACCTCTTGATCCCACTGCACACACCTGCAGTGGAACCAGTGCTGGCAGAAGTCACAGCACAACCATGGCACCTCGGATCTACACTCCTGAGAGGAGCTTGCAGGCGGATCACGCTCCCCGCAGCGAGCACAGCAGGTGGTCTTCTTTTATACCAAATAATACAAATGGATTAATATGGTTTTACAAAATGTAGAAGTTCTTCAGCAACAATAGTAATTGATACAACTGAGAGAGAGAGAGAGAGAGAGAAACAGATGAAGTACCTGAGAGCGGTGCCATGGGTGGCGTGACCGGTGGATCTTTTCTCTTCCTTTTCTGTGCTGCAGTTTGAGAAAAAGTACTGTTAGACAGAGCATGTTTCATGAAAACCCTTTTCCACTTTTTTACACCAACACCTCTGGAGGAAGCCGCAGAGGTTTTGGAGGAGGTGGAGATGACTTGAGGGCTGGTGCTATGCACTGTAGATATGTAAAGAGATATTCTGTTGTTTACATTGCTGTTGTATAAAACAGATAACAAACAGTCATTTTTATGTAATTTAACACGCGTTTACCTGTGGAGGTGGCGGTATTCAAATTGCAGGGGGCCAGGGACACCAGATGAGGCCGCCCTACGGTGGTGTGACCAGGGGAGTCTGAGGAGGCAGTTGGTCCAGAGGAGGCCGTGTTGGTGGTGACAGACAGGGTGGGTGGTGTGCATCGCGGTGGCGGTGGACAAAACCGCCGACGATGGCTTGGAGGAGCCGGTGTTTGTAACGGTGGGGTTGAGGGGCCGACGACGGTGTGGCCGGGAGAGTAGGTACGTGGCCTTCTGCAGCTGGGGACTCCGGTGGCTCCTACAGGTGTTGCACACCGGGAGGCACTGGCAGTGGTGATACAGCTGTCAGGAGTGGTTCCGGCAGGGGGTCCCGCGAGAGGGGATGGCACCAATGGTCTCATCCACGGCAGGCCTCTCCTGTGCCCTCTGTGTTCTGAGGGCTGCCCAACGCTCTTTCTCCTCTGTCTCGGCCCTCTCCTTCTCACCCCTCTCCTGCCACCGGCGCGTGTATTCCTCCCCGGTGAGGCACGTGGCGACCACAGCGACTCTTCTGTATCGGTCCATCCGATACTTCAGGACAGTAAGGATGTGCGCCAGGTCCTTCGCTATCAGCCCACCCTCTATTAGGGGGTGCTCTTCTAGAGCTAGGCCTGGGACTGGGACTGGAGATGGGGCTGAGGGTCCTCCTGTGGTCGCTGGGGAGGAGGCGCTGACGGATGGCACAGTGCTGCTGGTTCCAGGAGAGACGGTGGTGGGACACAGTAGGGACAGAGACAACATTAAACGGGACCCTTCAATGGCTGAAGGGTCAAAAAGGGAAGAGGCCACACTTATTAAACCCCTTCCACCACATAGCGCATGTCCTTGCATCGCTGGTACGAGTAGCGGAATACTCTGGCAAATTCTGATTTGTTTACCATGTAGGAGTGGTCAAAATGGCTAAGGTCTCCAGCTACCTTGGAGAACTCAGCCTTTAAAGGGCCAAAGTATGCCACGTCCAGCGGCTGCAGGACACGGGTGCAGTGTGGTGGAAGACAAAGAAGTAGAACCCCTTCCCTTAGTGCCGCCGCGAGCACCTCCGGGGTCCATGTGGCTATTGTGCCCATCGAAGAGGAGAAGGAGAGGGCGCTCCTTCACTGCATGCTTAATGAAGTGCAGAAACCACTTCCTGAACATGGTCCCCGTCAATGTAGCCACCGCTAGCCAAGGCTTGGGGGGCATCCAAGTGTGTAGTGGCCACCGGGAAACACTTGGGGTAGATGATAAAGGGGGAGGGGGACCAATTGTCCTCTGGCCTGTCATTCTGCTTAAGGCAGTCATTTGTTCTTGAGGCCTGTCATCTTGACTGTGTGCTTTGAGCAGTCCAGCTCCACAAACACTTTCTGGAATGTCTTGAACGTGTACTCCGCCTTTTAGGGGTGGCTGAGATTCAGAGCATATGTCACGCCAAGAAGAATTGCAGAAGCCTTTGCAAAACTCCGACCGGTGATCACTTACGGATGACGCCTACCTCCTCTGGACCATCACTCGCCACGGCACACTCCTCGTTGATCGCATACATTTCCTTTACATGTTGCGCAAGGTCTCGCAGGAAATGACCCCCCTCAGCTTCCTGTAAAATAAATAACACAAAAATACAGACATTCTGTCAATGTGGGGGACACAGTTTATTCCACCTGGATTACGACATTCCCTTATTCGTTATCAGATTGCAGTGAACATTCTCTCCTCTCACACACACACACGTGATGGAATATTCATGGCTGAAAATGCTTTATTGGCCCCACATGGTAGTCTTTAATGAGGCCACCTCCAGTAAAGCTGAACAATATTTCCTCACTGAACTCACATCATGACCCTGATATAGAATAAAATCATTGATCTCATAGGATTCAATCTGTGCATGTGAAATATATGAAATCACCGACCCAAGTATCCTATTTTAGCAAAAGGTGTACAATAGCACAGTGGGGCCCGTGGCTTAAATTGCAGCACCGAACATCAGCCAGCTAAATACAAAACAGTGCATTTTTTCCTGAGGATACTTTACCATCCAGCATGACCCGCAATCTGTCTGAAAGTACTCCTCCCTTGGAATGGAATAAGGACAGCAGCTTAGGGGTGTCCTGCATAAACCTTGCCTCAAGATGCTTTTCGGTGAGCCTGTGGAATTGTTCATTGATCTGAAAGACAAATACTGAAATATCATCAAGCAAGGCTAATAACAAAGAGGTTTGTCATAGTGAAGACATCATTTGGCATTTCCTTTTTGCCTGCCGACTCACCTGAGAGGCTTCTAAACAGAGTAGGCTATCTGTCTTTCATGTCTTCAACACTGGGACACTGGTTGATCACTTCCTGTCTTTTGGCGTGCAAATGTCTAGCTAGCTAGCTAGTCTAGGCTACGTTAGCTAGTAACACATGACCAAACGAGAGCTCGCTAACCATCGGTCACATACGACCCAACAAATGCGCAGACAAAACATGTAATCAAAAAACTGTCATTAAAATAATGTGCATTTGTCCAGCATAGATTTGACTTGCAAAAGCGGCTGATTTTTGCGCATCATTTCCTGTATTTATGTTAAATTATTTGGAATACATTCACCACACTAAATCATGTTCACACGCACAAACAAATAATTGACTTCAAGATTTAAAGTTTAAGAGAGTGAGTACTCAATTGGACGACATTTCATTGTTACATACCTCGTCTCAGCTCAATTTATTATCAGACTTCTTGAGGTAGTGACGTTTTTGTATTTCGCAGCAATAGTATCTCTTCTTCTGTCACTAACTTCGGGGTGCAGCGCATATGGTTCAGTGGCGCTCATCAGCGCCATCTACCGTCGGGGAGTTTGAAAAAGGAACGAACGAGTCTCTGATCTTGTGAAGTAAAATCATAATAGTCATCATCATAATAGTAGTACATTACAGTATATATTTGAGTAAAATAGTACAATTTAAAGGGAGTATGTCAGGGTCAATTACTGACAAATGAGAACAGACTAATCCTCAGGGGTCATTTTGGGGCAAAACGCACCACTTTGTGAAGGTTTTGTTTTGATTGAAGAGCAAGAAAAGTATTAATTGGTTCCACTTCTTTCCCTTCTAAATGCGTTTGCCTAAGGAAAGCCAGTATGCACATATCTAAATGTTATAAAACATTGTTGTTTTTTTTGCCACTCAGAACACAGACATTTACCTTAAGGGGAGTTACCCTCATTTTAGACTTCCCAACCATACATTTTCATGACAGTGTTCCTAATCTGCAGTAGGCAAAGCAGTTGAAAATCGGTAGGTTAACACCAAACCGTGAAGTGATTATGAATTCAGAGCAGTCGGATTAGGTCATAGTCAAATACATTTGAACAAATGAACAACAATATCACATGGAAAGTGATGTGAGCATTGCATTGTGGAAAGCAATGACTTTACAAGAACATGTATTGCAATGCGAAGCATGTATTTCTAGATTAAACACTGATTCATTTACATTTTAGTCATTTAGCAGACGCTCTTATCCAGAGCGACTTACAATTAGTGAATACATTTTTTTTTTTATACTGGCCCCCCGTGGGAATCGAACCCACAACCCTGGCGTTGCAAACGCCATGCTCTATCAATTGAGCTACATCCCTGCCGGCCATTCCCTCCCCTACCCTGGACGACGCAGGGCCAATTGTGCGCCGCCCATGAGTCTCCCGGTCACGGCCGACGGCGACAGAGCCTGGATTCGAACCAGGATCTCTAGTGGCACAGTTAGCACTGCGATGCAGTGCCTTAGACCACTGCACCACTCAGGATTCAGTGTGGTGAATAAGTACCTGTATGATTTGGTGTGCTCTACTTGAACATGTGCTTAGAGTTTTGAAACCACTGCCTATATGATGAGCTGTTGTATTTATTTTTTTACCACATACTTATGAAAATTGCACCGGTTGAGAGATGATGACTCTCTGAGCCTATGGTGAAGAGTACTTCTGATCCAGCAGGTGGTGCTAAGATCCCTCCCTATATTACTTGAATGATGAGTTGACTTATTCCTTATAGCTCGCTCTCTGCCAATAAGGCGGGCCAGCTGGATGTCCTAGGACACGATGGTCACCCTCTTTGCGTGGATGGCACACAGTTTGGTGTCCTCGAACAGACCGACCAGGTAAGTCTCGCTAGCCTCCTGCAGGGCCATCACGGTGGAGCTCTGGAAGCGCAGGTCGGCGATTTTTCTCCACAGGCGCTGGAAGGGCACAATGCGGATGAGCAGCTCAGTGGCCCTTTGGTAACAACGGATCTCTCTGAGACACGGTGCCGGGCCTATAACTGGGAGGCGCTCCTGCTGCGCGCAGACTTGGCGTTGAGCTGCTTCCTGTAGGCTTTGTCAAGGGTGGATTTGCAGTCGGAGTATAGCCTCGAAATGCCCATGTGAAATGTATAAAGACGGCAGTGGCATCTGCTGATTGGACACCATCTCCCCACCACCCCGATTGGCCCATTGCGGAGGACTCTCTGTCGGTTACTGGAAGGGATGATTTGCTTCTTTTTTTAGGACCGCGCGCCCAACACAATACACTGGGCGCCCAAAACAATAGTCCACTAAGCGCGTGCGTACAATAGCACACTGCTGGCCCTTTGCGCGCAATAATAGTCGTCAAAGTCAAGAGTGAAATCTTGTGTTATATTTTAATGCTAGCCTGTAATGGCAAACGAGGCCAATGGTACACTGCCTGCACACAACTACACACTGCGCGCCGGCAAAAGCACACTGTGCGCGCGCAACAGCACACTGACGGCCCTTTATGCGGAATAATAGTCTCCAAAGTCCAGAGTGAAATCTTGTGTTCTAATCTAATGCTTGCCTGCTATGGCAAACGAGGCCTAGTAGGTGTTATTGTTCATTCATGGCCTCATGTGGGAACATGATATAGTGCCATGTATGTAAGAAATAGTCGACATAATTGTGTATACACCCACTCAATTGGTTGGCTCTTAAAATAGCCTTTGGAGGTTGAGTTGTCAAGTTGAAGCCGCAGTAGCGAATTTACTTGGCTTTGACGGTCTTCTTGGGGAGTAGGTAATGAGGGCTTCTTGTTTGCACGGGCAATGTCTCCGGCCAACTCCAGGATCTCAGCAGTCAGGCACTCGAGCACGGCAGCCAGGTAGACTGGTGCGACAGCACCCACACGCTCGGCGTAGTTGCCTTTGCGCATCAGCCTGGGCATCTCTTAATCCATCTTGATTTAAATGTTCATGTAAAATTTGTTCCCAACATTGAAAAATGTCTGTGTTTGTGTGTTATTTTTTTTCTCCAGCAAGATGAAGGGGGTGATATCCTGCAGGACCTAGCACAACATGTAAGGAAAATCGTTGTGTACTAACCTGGGGATATTTACGTTAAGGATTATGTTTACCAATCGATGACAGTATTGACTCAATACGGGGTTTGCTTTCCGCTATCCGTCGCCGTTTAAATGTCTGACATATAACCGTGCTCGAGAAAACCACAGGTAGCATAATGTATTTCAGCAGATTTCGTACGTTTCTGTGTGAAAAGACTCGAATTTATGTGCTACTTAATTCGTGCGAAAAAGACAGCAATTTAACACACAACAACCATAAACGGATAGCCTATTTTTTCTTTATTTTCTTTATTATGGCTAATTAAACGTTATGAATATACAGAAATGTTGTCTTTATTTAATAATGTTTCAAACATTGTAGTTGTATGCCTATGTACTGTTTGAGATTTTCTGAACATCATTTGTGAGAAAATACACACATTTACGTGCAACTTAATTCGTGGGAAAAATTGTTTTATTAATGCTAACGCTGTTTTCTATGCTTGATTTCGATTAATACTTTGGGATACTGGTGCACTTTTGGTCAGAAAGGCCCCTTTTCCGTGTAGGCAACAGTACACGATTTTCTTCATAATGCATTTCTTATTTCGTAGAGTCTAAATTACACAATTTTCTTCATTATTCATTTAATACATGTTAAAGAGGTTAATGTAAAAAATAATGAAATATGTCGGCTTTCACTTATGGCACTTCCAAGGCCTTTCTATTGTGGTTATGTCAATCATATTATATACTTAGGCTATTGTAACGCGTTCAACCAGTTAGCAAGTCAGAAATGTCCGTTTCCTAGTACCGACTAGCACTTGAATGCTGTATTATGCCAACTTCACATTCTCGTGGAAAATGGGAAGTTGTAACTCCCACATGATTGTGTTCAAGTGGTTTTGAAGTCGGAACAATTCTTAAACCAATAAGATTGGCAACAACATTTTCACTATTTCTCACTTGTAATTCCTACTTGGAGGGTCATTCAAGTGAAACTTCCCCAGTCGGAACTAGGTATTTCCGATAACTCTGATAGCACCCTGAACACGACATTAATATGTGTGATCGACAACAGTAGGGTCTGGGTCCCGGCGTGTCCAGTCCCCATACCCATTCCATAGGAGTGAGTGTCAGTAGTCTACTATATGTCCGTGCTATGTGAAGTAAGTATGGTGATTATTATTAAGGTTCTGTTCGTCTGAGATACCAACAAGTAAGGCTATACAACATACAATATCAATAAATATATATTTTCTTCTATTAGTGTATTTGAGTTTGTTCTGTCGTTTCTGGATGATTTAATTGAAATTGCAACCAACTTTCTATGGCTTGTTTTAGATATAGTGATATTTGAGAGATTATTTCATTTCAAATAACTGAAAGTGAGAGGTTGTAATTTGAATAAAGGGGGGAAATGCCATTACTGAACATGTGGTGATTAGAACAAAAGATTTCACTCTTGACTTTGGCGAATATTATCGCGCGGCAGTGTCCTAATGCCTGCGCGCAGTGGACTATTGGCATCATTTGCCATAGCAGGCTGGCATTAGATTAGAACATAAGATTTCACTCTTGACTTCAGCGACTATTACTGCGCATAAAGGGCCGGCAGTGTACTTTTGCGCGCACATTGTGCTTTTGCCTGCGCGCAGTGTGCAGTTGCATCAGCGCAGTGTACTATTGGCCTCGTTTGCCATAACAGGCTAGCATTAAATTATAACACAAGATTTCACTCTTGACTTCAGCGACTATTATTGCGCATAAAGGGCCGGCAGTGTATTTTTGCGCGCACATTGTGCTTTTGCCTGCGCGCAGTGTGCAGTTGCATCTGCGCAGTGTAATATTGGCCTCGTTTGCCATAGCAGGCTAGCATGAAATTATAACACAAGATTTCACTCTTGACTTTGGCGACTATTATTGCGTGTAAAGTCCGGCAATGATCTATTGTTTTGGGCGCGCAGTGTATTATTGCGGGCGCACGCAAAGTGTATTGTTTTTGGCGTACAGTGTGTTTTATGGGAGCGCAGTGTATTGTTTTGGGCGCGCAGTGTACTGTTTTGGGTGCGCGGTCAAAAAAAAGAGAAGTAAGCATCCCTTCCGATAGCCGACAGAGGAGGCCTCCGTAACGGGCCAATCGGGGGTGGTGGGGAGATGGTGTCCAATCAGCAGATGCCACTGCCGGCTTTATACATTTCACATGGGCATTTCGAGGCTATACTCCGACTGTCTAATAAGGAAGCTAGCGCCATGGCCAGAACCAAGCAAACCGCTCGCAAATCCACCCCGTGGCAAAGCCTACAGGATGCAGCTCGCCGCCAAGGCTGCGCGCAGGGAGAGCCTCCCGTTACAGGCCCGGCACCGTGTCTCAGAGAGATCCGTCGTTACCAAAGCTCCACTGAGCTGCTCATCCGCAATGTGCCCTTCCAGCGCCTGGGGAGAAAAATCGCCCTGTTCTTCAAGACCGACCTGCGCTTCCAGAGCTCCGCCGTGATGGCCCTGCAGGAGGCCAGCGAGGCTTACCTGGTCGGTCTGTTCGAGGACACCAAACTGTGTGCCATCCACGCAAAGAGGGTGCATATCGTTGCCCTAGGACATCGAGCTGGCCCGCCTTATTTGCTGAGAGCGCGCGTAAATTATGAACTGATCTCCAAAATCTCACCTCAATATTTCCATCAAAAAGGCATAATTGATCTATTTATACGTGGTCCTCTGTAGCTCAATTGGTAGAGCATGGCGCTTGTAACGCCAGGGTAGTGGGTTCCATCCCTGGGACCACCATACGTAAACATGTATGCGCTCATGACTGTAAATCGCTTTGGATAAAAGCGTCTGCTAAATGGCATATTATTATTATATACGCGCAAGTCTATATTTCTCACCATGTATGTTGTTAACTAACCTGTCTAAAAGCTATGTATTGCACGTTTTACTTGCCTGAGGCTTTAAATAAAAGGCATCAATCCAAATGGATTATCTACAATAGTCAAAGTCGCATGGCCAAATCAGGAAGGCTCCGCGCATGCGTTGCTGTATTCAGCACGGTTGAATGCATTCAGAGTCAGAGGCTGAGGATGTGTCTCTCTGGCGGGAGGTAAGCTTGGCTTATATACATACAGAGGTGGGTAGAGGAGCCAAAAATTGTACTCAAGTAAAAATACTATTACTTCAGAATAATATGACTCAAGTAAAAGTAAAAAGTAGTCATCCAAATAATTACTTGAGTAAGAGTAAAAAAGTACTTGGTGAAAAACTACTCAAGTACTGAGTAACTTTTGAGTTACTTGAGTTTATTTTTTAACACAAGACAACAATCAGACAGACAAAAATACAAAATAATCATCTTTAGGCAAATTATAGTTCATCCAATTAATTAAATAAATGAAAATGAATTACAAAATAGCTTAAATTAAAATAATTCAGGTAAATTCAAGTACTTATCAAATAAAATAATAATAATAAATAACTAAGCACAAGTAACACACATTTCCAAACGTTTATACTTTTTTTACCAGGCAGAACTAGAATGAGGCAGCCCATAAACTGTGTATGTGTGTAACTCCACTGGTGACAGAACAACATTTACATTTTACATTATTTAGCAGACGCTCTTATCCAGAGCAACTTACAGTTAGTGCATACATTATTCTTTTTTTTTCATTCTGTCTCCCCGCGGGAATCAGACCCACAACCCTGGCATTGCAAATGCCATGCTCTACCAACTGAGCTACCTCCCTGCCGGCCATTCCCTCAACCTACCGATGTAGCTCCTGAGTGGCGCAGTGGTCTAAGGCACTGCTTTGCAGTGCTAACTGTGCCACTAGAGATCCTGGTTCGAATCCAGGCTCTGTTGCAGCCAGCCGCGACCTGGAGACTCATGAGTGGCGCACAATTGGTCCAGGGTAGGGAAGGGAATGGCCGGCAGGGATGTAGCTCGTTGATAGAGACATGGCGTTTGCAACGCCAGGGTTGTGGGTTTGATTCCAACGGGGGCCAGTATAAAATATATATATATATATATTCACTAACTGTAAGAAAAATCGTTGTGTACTAACCTGGGATATTTACGTGAAGGATTATGTTTACCAATCGATGACAGTATTGACTCAATACGGGGTTTGCTTTCGCTATCCGTCGCCGTTTAAATGTCTGACATATAACCGTGCTCGAGAAAACCACAGGTAGCATAATGTATTTCAGCAGATTTCGTGCGTTTCTGTGTGAAAAGACACAAATTTATGTGCTACTTAATTCGTGCGAAAAGACAGCAATTTAACACACAACAACCATAAACGGATAGCCTATTTGTCTTTATTTTCTTTATTATGGCTAATTAAACGTTATGAATATACATAAATGTTGTCTTTATTTAATAATATTTCAAACATTGTAGTTGTATGCCTATGTACTGTTTGAGATTTTCTGAACATCATTTGTGAGAAAATACACACATTTACGTGCAACTTAATTCGTGGAGAAAAATTGTTTTATTAATGCTAACGCTGTTTTCTATGCTTGATTTCGATTAATACTTTGGGATACTGGTGCACTTTTTGGTCAGAAAGGCCCCTTTTCCGTGTAGGCAACAGTACACGATTTTCTTCATAATGCATTTCATATTTCGTAGAGTCTAAATTACACAATTTTCTTCATTATTCATTTAATACATGTTAAAGAGGTTAATGTAAAAATAATGAAATATGTCGGCTTTCACTTATGGCACTTCCAAGGCCTTTCTATTGTGGTTATGTCAATCATATTATATACTTAGGCTATTGTAACGCGTTCAACCAGTTAGCAAGTCAGAAATGTCCGTTTCCTAGTACCGACTAGCACTTGAATGCTGTATTATGCCAACTTCACATTCTCGTGGAAAATGGGAAGTTGTAACTCCCCACATGATTGTGTTCAAGTGGTTTTGAAGTCGAACAATTCTTAAACCAATAAGATTGGCAACAACATTTTCACTATTTCTCACTTGTAATTCCTACTTGGAGGGTCATTCAAGTGAAACTTCCAATCGGAACTAGGTATTTCCGATAACTCTGATAGCACCCTGAACACGACATTAATATGTGTGATCGACAACAGTAGGGTCTGGGTCCCGGCGTGTCCAGTCCCCATACCCATTCCATAGGAGTGAGTGTCAGTAGTCTACTATATGTCCGTGCTATGTGAAGTAAGTATGGTGATTATTATTAAGGTTCTGGTCGTCTGAGATACCAACAAGTAAGGCTATACAACATACAATATCAATAAATATATATTTTCTCCTATTAGTGTATTTGAGTTTGTTCTGTCGTTTCTGGATGATTTAATTGAAATTGCAACCAACTTTCTATGGCTTGTTTTAGATATAGTGATATTTGAGAGATTATTTCATTTCAAATAACTGAAAGTGAGAGGTTGTAATTTGAATAAAGGGGGAAATGCCATTACTGAACATGTGGTGATTAGAACAAAAGATTTTACTCTTGACTTTGGCGAATATTATCGCGGCGGCAGTGTCCTAATGCCTGCGCGCAGTGGACTATTGGCATCGTTCGCCATAGCAGGCTGGCATTAGATTAGAACATAAGATTTCACTCTTGACTTCAGCGACTATTATTGCGCATAAAGGGCCGGCAGTGTACTTTTAAGCGCGCACATTGTGCTTTTTGCCTGCGCGCAGTGTGCAGTTGCATCCGCGCAGTGTACTATTGGCCTCGTTTTTCATAGCAGGCTAGCATTAAATTATAACACAAGATTTCACTCTTGACTTCAGCGACTATTATTGCGCATAAAGGGCCGGCAGTGTACTTTTGGCGCGCACATTGTGCTTTTGCCTGCGCGCAGTGTGCAGTTGCATCCGCGCAGTGTACTATTGGCCTCGTTTGCCATAGCGGGCTAGCATTAAATTGTAACACAAGATTTCACTCTTGACTTTGGCGACTATTATGCGTGTAAAGGCCAGCAGTGATCTATTGTTTTGGGCGCGCAGTGTATTATTTTCGCGGGGCGCACGCAAAGTGTATTGTTTTTTGGGCGTACAGTGTGTTTTATGGAGCGCGCAGTGTATTGTTTTGGGTGCGCAGTGTACTGTTTTGGGTGCGCGGTCAAAAAAAAGAGAAGCAAAGTATCCCTTCCGATAGCCGACAGAGGGGGCCTCCGTAACGGGCCAATCGGGGTGGTGGGGAGATGGTGTCCAATCAGCAGATGCCACTGCCGGCTTTAAACATTTCACATGAGCATTTCGAGGCTATACTCCGACTGTCTAAGAAGGAAGCTAGCGCCATGGCCAGAACCAAGCAAACCGCTCGCAAATCCACCCGTGGCAAAGCCTACAGGATGCAGCTCGCCGCCAAGGCTGCGCGCCTCCCCGTTACAGGCCCGGCACCGTGTCTCAGAGAGATCCGTCGTTACCAAAGCTCCACTGAGCTGCTCATCCGCAATGTGCCCTTCCAGCGCCTGGGGAGAAAAATCGCCCGGTTCTTCAAGACCGACCTGCGCTTCCAGAGCTCCGCCGTGATGGCCCTGCAGGAGGCCAGCGAGGCTTACCTGGTCGGTCTGTTTGAGGACACTGAACTGTGTGCCATCCACGCAAAGAGGGTGCATATCGTGCCCTAGGACATCGAGCTGGCCCGCCTTATTTGCAGAGAGCGCGCGTAAATTATGAACTGATCTCCAAAATCCCACCTCAATATTTCCATCAAAAAGGCATAATTGATCTATTTATACGTGGTCCTCTGTAGCTCAATTGGTAGAGCATGGCGCTTGTAACGCCAGGATAGTGGGTTCCATCCCTGGGACCACCCATACGTAAACATGTATGCGCACATGACTGTAAATCGCTTTGGATAAAAGCGTCTGCTAAATGGCATATTAATATTATATACGCGCACGTCTACATTTCCAACCACTTCGCCGGGAAAGAGCGACGCTACCGGCTACGGAAGAGACACCAACGGCCGGGTGAGTCCATTCAAAGCTACGTGGCTAATCTGAGGGATTTGGCTAGCTCTTGTAACTACGGGACACTTCAGGACGAGATCATCAGGGATCAGTTGATAGAGGGGACGTTATGTGAAAAAACATGGGAGAAACTGCTTTTGGAATCGGATAATTTACAACTAGATGGAGCTATTAAAATAGCACTCCAGGTTGAAGCGGCGTTGGAATGCTCTTCAATGCTAACAGACAGCTCTGCAGCATACACTCGGCCCCCAGCCATTCTCACACAGCAGCTTCAGCCCGAGCAGGCGCACTACAACGATCACGCGCTGCGCACGCCCTCCCACGTCGATAGCTGCATGGACACAGACACCGGCATGCCCGTGCAGCAGGCACACAGACAAACCAACAGAAGTAGCTGTGGCAACTGTGGGGCTAGCTCTCACTTCAAGGGCTTCAAACTGCCCAGCCCGTGGGAAAATATGCAAGAACTGTTCAAAATACAATCACTTTGCGAAAGTGAGTGTGTCGTTGCCCCTGCTACTAGCTCGAAGTTGTCGATCATCCAAGTGTCAGACTGGGTCCCGAGCCCGACGGCCTCAGCAGTACAACAAAATGCCCTCATTCTGGTCGGACCCCTTGCAGGGTCAGTCGACAACTGGGGCCCGCCATATTTCATGATGAGCAATGGATCACGCTGGCACGCCAGCCGCCTCAGAAAAGTCCCTGCCCCTCGAGGAACACAAAGGCACACAAAACAGACATGCAGGCCAGAGACGCCACCGGATGGACCTCCTCCACCACTACCACCTGAGCCCCAGCCTCTGTGGGCTCCCCAAGGGCCAGATCCACAAGCGGTGGCGGATGAAGAAAGGCCTATGCGGGCACGAACTCGCCCTGCTTATCTGGGGGACTACTTAACCTATTTTCATTCTTAGGCTCCGTTAGGTGTCTTAGTCAACCTCCAGGTTAATGGACTGAACTGGCTAGTTTGGAGAGTCCATCCGTTTAAGGGTTAATGTTTATTTCTTACAGGTATCACTCTAGGTTCTTGCCCTATGGACATTTTATATATGGTACCAGTCCCTGGTTTTGGAAAGGGGGGAAATGTTATGTATGGTACGACGTGCTGTACGTCGTACTGTACGTTGTTATGGTTTACGACAGTGTGCTGCTTTTACGGATGAATGGGTTGTCAGAATGTGTGGCACATGTCATTAAACGACAAAGTGATGTACAATGTGAAACTGTGCAGATGTCCGTTCTTCTACAGCTAGGCTAGATATAACAAATATGACTCAAGTAAAAGTAAAAAGTAGTCATCCAAATAATTACTTGAGTAAGAGTAAAAAAGTACTTGAAAAAACTACTCAAGTACTGAGTAACTGTTGAGTTACTTTAGTTTATTTTTTAACACAAGGCAACAATCAGACAGACAAAAATTCAAAATAATCATCTTTAGGCAAATTATAGTTCATCCAACAATAAAATAAATTAAAATGAATTACAAAATAGCTTAAATTAAAATAATTCCGGTAAATTCAAGTACTTATCAAATAAAATAATAATAATAAAAAAATAAGCACAAGTAACACACATTTCCAAACCTTTATACTTTTTTTTTACCAGGCAGAACTAGAATGAGGCAGCCCATAAACTCTCATAAACTGTGTATGTGTGTCTCCACAGTGACAGAACAACAGAAGGAAACACAAACATTTCATACCAGGTATGCTGAACAGAAAACTGCACACCAGAAGGAAGCGGTCAACATAAAATAATCAATAGGTGTTGATTAGGCCTACTCAGTACCTTTGTATTGCATGGCAAGCAACAGCCCTTTTTCTGTGTGCCTAGAAATTAATACTCTGATCTGTGATTAGGCCACACTGCACATCTCACTGAGCAGAGGAAAAGAGCAGCAATACACATCAACTGAAAAAGCACCAGTCCATGATAGATGGCCAAATAAAACAATATTGCTGGCCTAGTATCCCCAGAACACAAATTAAGCTGAATGCATGTTCTCTAAAAGGCATCAGAGGAGAGTGATATAGTTGTAGATGGGGCATTATGTTTACTTCCAGCTCCAATATCTAGAAGACCTGTGTTGACTTTGAGTGACAGCTTCTTGATGCGAGGAAAGGTGTGGAGTAGATCCATACCTGCAGGGGACAGACATGAAAGGTACCTCTCCAGCTCTCCTACTTGTGATTTTCCCAACTCCATGGATGCAAAGAAGTCGTCTTCATCAGAGAGGCCGCTGTTTGCGCTGGTGACATCATCCAAGTCGGTGTTGAGGTGATTTCTGATGTAGTCAATAATAATAATAATATGCCATTTAGCAGACGCTTTTATCCAAAGCGACTTACAGTCATGCGTGCATTTTTTTTGTATGGCCTGTGGGTTTTAGGGCAAGATAAATCGTTTTTCAAACGAATTAAGTCTGCACATTATTCTTACCCTTCTACTGTATAGGCTGTCAAGCTGCTGATGTTTGACATTAAAAGCTACCTGAGCTTCTAACTATATTGCCACCCTGTGGTTTGTCACTGACACACTATAATCCTAAATTACAGTAATATTATACAGAGTTATATAGGTCAATGTCTACTGGTTCACATTTGAATTGATAAACAATTATATTTACCAGCATTTAAGATGTTCTCCTCTGTGGTCCAGGATGTTCTGAATCTTGGTAGGAGTATTGCTGCTGCAATCAGCTCAGGCTCTTTCATGACGTCTCCAAAACGTTTCTGGATCCCTTGCTGCAGGGCGTGAACAAGAGGTGTACACATTTTGCAAGTTGACTCCAACCTCTTCAGCTTGTCCCGCAACTGGTAAGGTGTTGGCAGCAGGAGGCCCATATGCACAGATGATTCCCTTGGAGGATATTAAGGACCATGGCAACAGGCTTCATCACAGCAGCATACTCGACCAAAAACCCAATTTCAGCTGGATTGAACCTATAAAAGATGTAACGATAAAAAAATTACTTATAGCTATTTCTGGTACAATGTGTTTATTATGCATTGTACATGTTAAATGCACAAATAAATAAAAATAAAATAAATTAGTTAAATTATTTCATTCAAGTCATCCACAATTGTCACACCACCATGCAAAGAAAACTTAGTTACTTGAGACAAGTGGAATCACCCATTAATCAGCAAGGCTTATTTATTTTTATTATTCTTTTAAAACAAAATATACATTTTGTCAACTTACATCTTTATCTTTAATGCTGTGCAGACATTGCGAATTGCTTGTTCTCCTTGCTCTCGGTGAATGCGCACAATCCTTTCTACAGCGAGGAACAGGGAGCTCCAGCGTGTCTGATTGGGTCTGAGAAACAGCAGCTTGCATTCACGTTCCACTGTTTCATGAGCCATGGTTGACCTGCTGGTTTTATTCCAAAGAGCATGACACTTTGCAAAAGCAGTCCGAGACAGCCTCTTGTAGGTTTCCGTTTGCAGCTCCTCCTGCAGCAGTGGCATCAACTGTGGATATAAGATTGAGGGAGATGGCATGCACACTTTTGGTGCCTTGGAAGTTGGTACTCAAGGCCTGTGTTGTCATCCAGAATAGCAGACACATCTTGACACTCCACCTCTGACTCACTCTGATCTTCTGTTGCATCATCAAGGGTGGAGTCACTCTCCTCTTGTACATTGATGGCTTCCTCCTTTTTCTCCTCACCATATAATCGAAAGGCCTTCAGGAAGTTTGAGCCACTGTCTGTTGTCGCCATGGTCACTTTTTTCCCTGATGTGGTACTCAGAATGTATTTCCTCTAATGCAGCAGCACGGACATCAAACGTGTGCGAGCCTTTGACAGGTCTACAAGCCAATGCAGCGGAGTGCCTCTCCAGTGAGGTGTTGTCTATCCAGTGACAGGTGACACCTAAGTAGCTACGTTGTCTGGCAGACCAGCAGTCTGTTGTGGTAGCAACATAGTTCACAGCACTCAGCTTTTTGATGATTATGCTCTTCTTGTGTTTTGCAGCTTCTTGTATTCTTGTGCATAACGTTTTCCTTGTCATTACTGTTTGAGGTTGCAAGGTTTCTATCAAAGTCTTGAAGGATGGCGTCTCAACCACAGAAAATGGTTGGTTGGCCTCACATACAAAATTTAGCACCAGCTTGTCAAGCGTTGCTTGTGTTACCCGTCCTGGGGCAGCGAAGGCTGTGATTTTTGCATTTTTCACAAGAGTATCACTGGAAGAGGAGGACTTACGCTTTCTGTGGTTCTCTAGTAAGTCTGTGTACTTTGCCAGTTTGTTGGGGAGAACCCTCTGTGGATAAAAAAAAATCTGTCATTTTCATCATACACGTCAACTATGACAGACAAATTGAGAAATTTGTTTCCAGAAAATCACATTGTAGGATTTTTTATGAATTTATTTGCAAATTATGGTGGAAAATAAGTATTTGGTCACCTAAAAACAAGCAAGATTTCTGGCTCTCACAGACCTGTAACTTCCTCTTTAAGAGGCTCCCCTGTCCTCCACTCGTTACCTGTATTAATGGCACCTGTTTGAACTTGTTATCAGTATAAAACACACCTGTCCACAACCTCAAAACAGTCACACTCCAAACTCCACTATGGCCAAGACCAAAGAGCTGTCAAAGGAACCAGAAACAAAATTGTAGACCTGCACCAGGCTGGGAAGACTGAATCTGCAATAGGTAAGCAGCTTGGTTTGAAGAAATCAACTGTGGGAGCAATTATTATGAAATGGAAGACATACAAGACCACTGATAATCTCCCTCGATCTGGGGCTCCACGCAAGATCTCACCCCGTGGGGTCAAACTGATCACAAGAACGGTGAGCAAAAATCCCAGAACCACACGGGGGGACCTAGTGAATGACCTGCAGAGAGCTGGGACCAAAGTAACAAAGCCTACCATCAGTAAAACACTACGCCGCCGGGGACTCAAATCCTGCAGTGCAAGACGTGTCCCCCTGCTTAAGCCAGTACATGTCCAGGCCCTTCTGAAGTTTGCTAGAGTGCATTTGGATGATCCAGAAGAGGATTGGTAGAATGTCATATGGTCAGATGAAACCAAAATATAACTTTTTGGTAAAAACTCAACTTGTCGTGTTTGGAGGACAAAGAATGCTGAGTTGCATCCAAAGAACACCATACCTACTGTGAAGCATGGGGGTGGAAACATCATGCTTTGGGGCTGTTTTTCTGCAAAGGGACCAGGACGACTGATCCGTGTAAAGGAAAGAATGAATGGGGCCATGTATCCTGAGATTTTGAGTGAAAACCTCCTTCCATCAGCAAGGGCATTGAAGATGAAACGTGGCTGGGTCTTTCAGCATGACAATGATCCCAAACACACCGCCCGGGCAACAAAGGAGTGGCTTCGTAAGAAGCATTTCAAGGTCCTGGAGTGGCCTAGCCAGTCTCCAGATCTCAACCCCATAGAAAATCTTTGGAGGGAGTTGAAAGTCCGTGTTGCCCAGCGACAGCCCCAAAACATCACTGCTCTACAGGAGATCTGCATGGAGGAATGGGCCAAAATACCAGCAACAGTGTGTGAAAACCTTGTGAAGACTTACAGAAAACGTTTGACCTGTGTCATTGCTAACAAAGGGTATATAACAAAGTATTGAGTAACTTTTGTTATTGACCAAATACTTATTTTCCACCATAATTTGCAAATAAATTCATTGAAAATCCTACAATGTGATTTTCTGGATTTTTTTCTTCTCATTTTCTCTGTCATAGTTGACCTATGATGAAAATTACAGGCCTCTCATCTTTTTAAGTGGGGAGAACTTGAACAGTTGGTGGCTGACTAAATACTTTTTTCCCCCACTGTGTGTGTGTGTGTGTGTGTGTGTGTGTGTGTGTGTGTGTGTGTGTGTTATATATATATATATACACACAGTATCTCACAAAAGTGAGTACACCCCTCACATTTTTGTAAATACTTGAGTATATCTTTTCATGCGACATCACTGAAGAAATGACACTTTGGTACAATGTAAAGTATTGAGTGTAGAGCTTGTATAACAGTGTAAATTTGCTGTCCCCTCAAAATAACACAACACACAGCCATTAATGTCTAAATTGCTGGCAACAAAAGTGAGTACAGCCCTAAGTGAAAATTTCCAAATTGGGCCCAAAGTGTCAATATTTTGTGTGGCCACCATCATTTTCCAGCACTGCCTTAACCCTCTTGGGCATGGAGTTCACCAGAGCTTCAAAGGTTGCCACTGGAGTCCTCTTCCACTCCGCCATGACGACATCACGGAGCTGGTGGATGTTAGAGACCTTGCACTCCTTCACCTTCCGTTTGAGGATACCCCACAGATACTCAATAGGGTTTAGGTCTGGAGACATGCTTGGCCAGTCCATCACCTTTACCCTCAGCTTCTTTAGCAAGGCAGTGGTCGTCTTTGAGGTGTGTTTGGGGTCGTTATCATGTTGGAATACTGCCCTGCGGCTCAGTCTCCGAAGGGAGGGGATCATGCTCTGCTTCAGTATGTCACAGTACATGTGGTCCTCTGTAGCTCAGCTGGTAGAGCACGGCGCTTGTAACGCCAAGGTAGTGGGTTCGATCCCCGGGACCACCCATATTTAAAAAAAAATGTATGCACGCATGACTGTAAGTCACTTTGGATAAAAGCGTCTGCTAAATGGCTTATTATTATTATTATGTTGGCAGTAATGGTTCCCTCAATGAACTGTAGCTCCCCAGTGCCGACAGCACTCATGCAGCCCCAGACCATGACACTCCCACCACCATGTTTGACTGTAGGCAAGACACTTGTCTTTGTACTCCTCACCTGGTTGCCGCCACACGCTTGACCATCTTGGTCTCATCAGACCACCGGACATGGTTCCAGTAATCCATGTCCTTAGTCTGCTTGTCTTCAGCAAACTGTTTGCGGTCTTTCTTGTGCATCATCTTTAGAAGAGGCTTCCTTCTGGGACGACAGCCATGCAGACCAATTTGGTGCAGTGTATGGTCTGAGCACTGACAGGCTGACCCCCGACCCCTTCAACCGCTGCAGCAATGCTGGCAGCACTCATACGTCTATTTCCCAACGACAACCTCTGGATATGACGCTGAGCACGTTCACTCAACTTCTTTGGTCGACCATGGTGAGGCCTGTTCTGAGTGGAACCTGTCCTGTTAAACCGCTGTATGGTCTTGGCCACCGTGCTGCAGCTCAGTTTCAGGGTCTTGGCAATCTTCTTATAGCCCAGGCCATCTTTATGTAGAGCAACAATTCTTTTTTCAGATCCTCAGAGTTCTTTGCCATGAGGTGCCATGTTGAACTTCCAGTGACCAGTATGAGGGAGTGTGAGAGCGATGACACCAAATTTTAACACACCTGCTCCCCATTCACACCTGAGACCTTGTAACACTAACGAGTGAACATTTTCACTTAGGGGTGTACTCACTTTTGTTGCCAGCGGTTTAGACATTAATGGCTGTGTGTTGAGTTATTTTGAGGGGACAGCAAATGTACACTGTTATTCAAGCTGTACATTCACTACTCTACAATGTAGCAAAGTGTCATTTCTTCAGTGTTGTCACATGAAAAGATATACTCAAATATTTACAAAAATGTGAGGGGTGTACTCACTTTTGTGAGATACTGTATATATGTGTATATGTTTGGGAGGGAACAGCTATGTGTTTGATATTTTATAAGAAGTGATATGTGTCCCTAAAATAACTGGGGTGCTTAGTGGAGAGGGGTTGATATAATTAAAGATGTTGTAGGACTCACTGTTGCAGTCAGAAACAATTTCTCTTCCGGGGGGAACCTCAACGGGAACTATCCAGGTGTCTGGTTCTTTGTGTATACACCCACTCAATTGGTTGGCACTTAAAATAGCCTTTGGGGGTTGAGTAGTCGCAGTTGAAGCCGCAGTAGCGAATTTACTTGGCTTTGACGGCATTATCGGTCTTCTTGGGGAGTAGCACCGCCCGGATGTTGGGTCCTCGCGTTACGGAAGGCCAGCTGCAGGTGACAGGGGATGATGTGAGTTTTGGTGTTAGCTTCACACGCTAACGGCGAAGCTAACGGCGGAGCTAACAGCTAATACCAGAGCAAACAGCGAATCAAACGGGCCTGGAGGCCATTTGTGGTCGAGGCGAGAAGGGATACAGCTACGTCCGTGTTTGGTTGTATTTGGAAGGGACTAGTTCGCTTCATGTGGACTCTTCATTTGGACTGGACTGATTGACTCGACATGTAGGGCGGGGCTCGGGAGCTTCAGAGCTAAGGGCAGGGCTACAGATTAGGTGTCCCTAAAGAACCGCTTGTCTAACAGTAGTTCCGCATTACATTAATTAATTTGCACTCAATTTTTATTTATTTTTATACTGTGTATTCTCCGTGTAAATTCATGTACCATACCGAGACGCCCGTACCATTTCGGTTCAATACAAATACATGTACCGTTCCACCCCTACATCCAACTGTAATCAAAATTGCCATAGTTTCAGTAAATGTGATTAGTATATGTTCTCCCTTTCATTTTTTAAGGATGATATGGATGAGCCAGACCTGTGGGATGCATCAGTGGTCCTCCTTACAACAGTCAGTGATGATGCCACAAGCCCAGTTCACTACCACCCAGTGAGAGTCTCTGTCGTCCTAGAGGGTGATGTGGTTGTCAATCTCCCCAGGCTTGCTGATGCCTTCCTGGTAATGTTCGGCCTGATTTATGCACTACATCTCAGCTATCCCAAGGGACTGACAAACACTTTTGAGTTCACACAGAAAATCTTACTTGGTCTTGATGACTCTAAACTGTCACCCAAGCTGCAGAATCTTAAAAATGAGCTGATGTTGTATGTGTAACTGAAGATCCAAAAGGAGTGGTGGATTCTGATGGCTCACTCTGTTAGAGCATAGTCCATAATGAGAATATGTCATGTCAGGTCCATGTTGAATACTGTTCAACTGTTTATGTTAAAGTTGCTGCTCTACTCAACGGGTTTTCAGCCAAATGGCACAAAGTACACAGTGTCTTTGTACGTTTTAATGTACATTTAATTGTTGTTAAACTGAAATTCAGGGTTGAATTAAGTGTTTATATATGGAGGATATTTTTATTCATAATTCAAATTGAAAGGCCAAAGGGAAAACGCGCGAGATCAAATTAAAAATATTATTATTTTACTACACTACTAGGAAAAATCATGCCATAATTAAATTTAAAAAGTCAAATTTAAAATGCAAAGCTTCAACTGTCAGCTGGAAGTCGTTTCAGACCCTCCCACCAGCAGTTGGGCCATGCCTCCTCATTTAAATTGACACCTGTCACTTCTAAATGAAAAGCTTAAATCAAAATGTAAAGGTGAATCTGAAAATGTCAATGTCAAATGTAAAACGTAAAATTCAAAAGATAAAATGTCGAATTGAAAATTATAAAGGGAAAGGCTAAAATAAAACAATTATATTTTAGATTTTAATTGAAATATTTCCATTTTAAGCTTTTACATCATACATTTAATTATGGCATGATTTTTTCCTAGTAGCGTAGTAAAATAATACTATTAATTTGATCTTGCTTCTTTTTCTCTTTGGACTTTCAATTTGAATTATGAATAAATATATCCTCCATATTTATACACTATGGCATTTTGTTTTTAAAAGGTGTACTATATAGCTTTGGGAAGTACATTTTTATCAGAAAGGAAAGCTCTTCATTGATACATTTTCATAAATAAATAAACTGTCCTCAAAGTTTCAGGCTACTTTACTTTAAAGTAGCCACCTTTCTAGTTGGAAAAAGTGTTATAGGGACTTTATTTTCTTCTGAGGATGGGATGTTTATTCAGTTATGGAAATGGTTAAATACTTTTTATTGTCTTATTAATATTGTTAATTTTGCTTTTCGAGTTTGAATTAATTTTCTAAAACTATACAGTGCACCCTGAAGTTGCTAGATTTGAACCAGATAGCCAAAGGAAGGCTAAACACTGCCTTTGTACATGTTAATGTACCGTTTTGAAATTTTAGCAGTTTTAGTTGTGAAGAATTTACAAGCAATTTGTTTATACATTGCTGCACTGCAAGTTTACAACCAGATGGCCAAAAGCGTGGCTTTGTAATTGTTTATTTAATTCTCTTTTTAATTCTTAATTATTTGTATTACTATTATTGTTATATTACTATTATTATTAAATAGATTGTTTCATTTTGTGCTAAAAGGCACAGGTGTGGGCAAATAATCTTTCTAAACAAATGTTTGGTCACCACCCAAGACTTGCTGATGCCCTCCTGGTAATGTTGTATTAACAGTTTATAAGCTATTTGTGATATAATGATATTTTCTTAATGTAATTTTAGCTTTTCTGAGTTTGAATATGTTCTACTATTACATAGTTCATCTTAAAGTATAAACAAAATGCCCAGAAGTAGACTTGTTAATTGTTATTTTTTATTAATGTTTTTTTATTTCATATTTTTTTGCTAAAAGACTGGGCAAGAAAAGTTTATACTAAACGTCTGAATAGATGATGTTTTTTTGTTTGACCTTTAAGTCAAGAGTACTTATTATTTTAAGGCAATCAGTTGCCACAAATATTTTAAGTTTGGTGGTAAATGATTTTGAGTTGTAACAAGTCTATGCTTTTGAGTTATGGGTAATCAGAAGATTGATTGAAAAAACGAATAAATGTTAAGTTAACTCAGGATATTTATGTTTCATTTTCATGCTTGAAATTATTAAGTTCTCTTGAGATATTGCAATGAGAAAGATGAATAAATATTCTGAGTAGCATAAACTGAAAATGTTTGAGTTGGCTTAATCAGTACATTTAATTATAATTAAAAATTACATTTAACATGAACTCCAAATATATAAGCAATGATATACTCAAATGTTTGAGTTTATGAACTCAAAAAAACAGTGGCAACGGATTGCCTCACTTTCTTAAAGTTCTGCTTACTTATTCGGGTTTACAGTGATATGTCTGTGCTATGTGCAGGCAGCTAGTATAATTATTGTTTGTGAAGTAAGTATGGTGATTATTATTAAGGTTCTGGTCGTCTGAGATACCAACAAGTAGGCTATACAATATCAAGACATATGTATTTTTCTATTAGTGTATTTGAGTTTGTTCTGTCGTTTCTGGATGATTAAATTGAAATTGCATCCAACTTTATATGGCTTGTTTTAGATATAGTGATATTTGAGAATTGATTTCATTTCAAATAACTGAAAGTGAGAGGTTGTAATCTGAATAAAGGGGGAAAATGCCATTTATTGAACGTGGTGAGACAGTCTTACACATTTCTAGAGAACCAGTTCGGATTTAAGTATAACTTTTGTATGACTGAAGCTTTTAGTGGTAGGTCCAAGCTTAAAATATTTAATCAATTCTGTCCTCTCTATTGATATTCATTTTATAAATAGGCCCGTTTAATTTTGTCTGGCTTGCTGTTCCAAATCAAATGGAATATTTATTTTTCATATCAATTAAAAAACTGTTCGCTAGGTGTAGGCAAGACCGTAAACTGGGATAATACTATAGAGTTAATCAGTGTAATGTGAGGCTTCTTGTTTGCACGGGCAATGTCTCCGGCCAACTCCAGGATCTCAGCAGTCAGGCACTCGAGCACGGCAGCCAGGTAGACTGGTGCGACAGCGCCCACACGCTCGGCATAGTTGCCTTTGCGCATCAGCCTGGGCATCTCGTAATCCATCTTGATTTAAATGTTCATGTAAAATGTGTTCCCAACATTGAAAGAATGTCTGTGTTTGTGTGTGATTTTTTTATTCCAGGAAGATGAAGGGGTGATGTCCTGCAGGACCTAGCAAAACATGCAAGGAAAATCGTTGTGTTGTCATGAGCCCTCTCACTCCACCGGGTTACCACCTTAATTTGTTTCCACTCTGCTCACCACTCTCTCTCTACTCAGCCTAACTAGCTCCACCTGTCCCTGCTCTGCTCGGCTCTAATTACTCTGCCAGCTGCGCTGCATTACCCACTAACCTCTCCCAGTATTTATAGCCCTGTCTTTCAGCTCTCCTTTGTCAGATCGTCTGCAAAGCTCACACCCGGAACCTGTTTGCTCGCGCTTCTGGCTCACCCTGGTTTGTGACCCCCGGACCTGCCTGTTTTTTGGATACTCATCTGCCTCAGGAGATCCAGACCTGCTTCTGCCATTGCGACTCCTGACTACTCTTCAATCCCGGTAACTCTGACCAGCCTTCTGCCTTGCTACTACGTATTTTGGATTTCCCTTGAACTGTACTGCTGCCTGGTTTCATTCCGCCCTGTTGTGTCTGTGTCTCCCCCCAGGACTTCTGGACCACCCACCACCCGGCTTCATAGGACGTATCGCTGCCACTGGGGGGGCACAGACCCAGCGCATTGGGACGGGATCCCTGTTACCCCTGGAGCCTTCATTCACTCCCTACTTCCCTTTTCCCTTAAGTTTAATAAACTTTCTGGTGTGGCGCAATTGTGGTCCTCTGGTCGTCTGTCCTGAATCGTGACAGTACGATCTGACCATCATGGACTCAGCGCACACTTCCCCCCGACATGGAAACCGAAGAGCCTGAGCAACCCACCGCCATGCTACGCCTGGAACACACTGAGAGAGAGCTAGGCCGCATGAGCGCGTCATCTCCCCTCTCTGCTTCAGGTCGGCCACCAACAGCATCAGCAGTTCCAGCAGCACCAGCAGCAGTCCCAGCAGCAGCAACAACAACTCGCCATGATCATTCAACTCCTCACCAACCTGACCCCAGCCAGTCTGCCCACCAGCCCCTGCCCCGGAGTTACCTGCCGGTCATTGCAGCCGCTGCTCGGGAACCCAAGATTGGAAACCCCGAGCGGTTCAACGGCGATTCAACCCAGGTCCGGCCATTCCTGACTAGCTGCCGACTTCAGTTCTCCTTGCAGCCAAGGACCTTCGCCACGGAGGGGGCTAAAGTTGGGTATGCCATCACTCACCTGACGGGCGAGCTCGACTCTGGGGAACAGCAGAGTTCGACGTCAAACCCCCCGCATGTGCAACCTTCGACCTGTTTGCTGAGGAGATGCTGAAGGTGTTTGACCTGGATTCCCCAACCGCAGGCGTCTCGTGAACTGTTCAGTATTCGACAAGGCAGACGTACAGTCGCAGACCATTCCATCGACTTCCCGAACCCTGGCTAGGCGAAGTTCTTGGAACACACCATCGTTGGTGGACGCGTTCTTCCATAGTTTGGCTGACTATATCAAGGACGAGTTGGTCTCCCATGAACTGCCTTCCACTCTTGATGAAGCCATCGCACTGACTGTCAGGATCGACAGAAGGATACAGACCCGTCGTCGTGGGAGGGGGCGCCAAGGTCCACCTACTACCGGCATTCGGAGAGATCCGACTGGGCTCCTGTCATCTACTGCCACTCACCCAGGTCAGCTTGATCAGTCTGAGCCTATGGAGATTAGGCGAGCCTCTCTCACTCCTGCAGAGCGCCAGCGGCAGCTCACCTCAAACCTCTGCCTCTATTGTGGAGGTGATGGACATCGATGTGGTAACCTGCCCTTTAAAGGGCCGAAGCTCACCAGGCATAGGGGAGTCCGGTTGAGTTCAATGACCATCCAGTCCTCCGACCGCAAACCCCTGCTGCAAGTTCACCTCCGCCTCTCTGACTCAACTCACACCCTGGCTGCTCTGGTGGATTCTGCGCCGAAGCCAACATAATGGACATCAAGCTGGCACGCCAACTGGGACTGAGAACCTCCGTTTGACACCTCCTATTCCTGCCCGGGCACTGGACGGACACTTACTCGGATCGGTCACTCATGTCACGGCCCCGGTCTCGATGGGTCTGTCCGAGAAACCATCAAGAAACTATCCAGTTTCACCTGCTCCCTCTCTCAGGCCAACCCCTCATCCTGGGTTACCCATGGCTCCGCCCGGCACAACCCCTCAGCTCGACTGGGTGACCGGGGTGATCGGGAGTGGGAGAGGACTGCCACCGAACCTGCCTGCTTGCTGCCGCACTACCCCCTCGGCCAGTACCTACTGACTCCGCTCCTGACCTCTCCAATGTCCCAGAATGCTACCATGGTCTCAGAGAGGTGTTTAACAAAGCTAGAGCCACACTCCTCAGATCCGTTGCCAGCTACACTACCGGGGCCAACCGTCGGAGAATTCCTGCTCCCACCTACCATGTTGGTCAAAGGGTGTGGTTGTCATCGAAGAACCTGCCACTCAGGGTGGAGTCGCAGAAGCTGGCACACTCGGTTCATTGGCCCATTCCCTATCATAAGAGTGATTAGCCCAACTGCTGTCCGGCTCCAACTGCCTGATTCCCTGAGGGTGCACCCCACGTTCCATGTGTCTAAGATTAAGCCCATCCATGAGAGTCCGCTGGTCCCTGCTGCGCCTGGTCCTCCTCCTCCACGGCTCGTCGATGGTGGTCTGGTTTACACCGTCCGCCGCCTGCTTCGGTCCAGACGGAGGGGTATGGGTCTCCAGTACCTCATTGACTGGGAGGGCTATGGACCTGAGAAAGGACCTGGGTGCCAGCTAGTCGGATTGTGGATAGGACTCTCATCACCGCTTTCCACCAACGGCATCCTGATCAACCTGCAATCCGTGAGCCGCCCCAGAGGGATCCCTAACCGTCCTGCCCGCTCGGCTTCCTGTCCTGTGCCTGATCCTGTCTCGGGACCTGTCCCATCTCCCGACCACGGCCCTCCGGCTTCCTCCGAGGATGAGGACGTTCGCTCGGACCGTTCGGAGGAGTTCTAGCCCTCCTCCGGCTCCCCTCCTCCCGCCCGGCGTGGTGTTGCTCTTGGGACTTCTGGGGCCGTCCCTTGGGGGGTTCTGTCATGAGCCCTCTCACTCCACCGGGTTACCACCTTAATTTGTTTCCACTCTGCTCACCACTCTCTCTCTACTCAGCCTAACTAGCTCCACCTGTCCCTGCTCTGCTCGGCTCTAATTACTCTGCCAGCTGCGCTGCATTACCCACTAACCTCTCCCAGTATTTATAGCCCTGTCTTTCCAGCTCTCCTTTGTCAGATCGTCTCCAAAGCTCACACCGGAACCTGTTTGCTTGCGCTTCTGGCTCACCCTGGTTTTGTGACCCCGGACCTGCCTGTTTTTGGATACTCATCTGCCTCAGGAGATCCAGACCTGCTTCTGCCATTACGACTCCTGACTACTCTTCAATCCCGGTAACTCTGACCAGCCTTCTGCCTTGCTACTACGTATTTTGGATTTCCCTTGAACTGTACTGCTGCCTGGTTTCATTCCGCCCTGTTGTGTCTGTGTCTCCCCCCCCCCCAGGACTTCTGGACCACCCACCACCGGCTTCATAGGACGCATCGCTGCCACTGGGGGGGGCACAGACCCAGCGCATTGGACGGGATCCCTGTTACCCCTGGAGCCTTCATTCACTCCCTACTTCCCTTTTCCCTTAAGTTTAATAAACTTTCTGGTGTGACGCAATTGTGGTCCTCTGGTCGTCTGTCTGAATCGTGACATGTGTACTATCCTGGGATATTTACGTTAAGGATTATGTTTACCAATAGATGACAGTATTGACTCAATACGGGGTTTGCTTTCCGCTATCCGTAGCCGTTCAAATGTCTGACATATAACCGTGCTCGAGAAAGCCACAGGTAGCGTAATGTATTTCAGCAGATTTTGTGCGTTTCTGTGTGAAAAGACACGAATTTATGTGCTACTTCATTCGTGCGAAAAGACACCAATTTAACCAGTAAGCTACACACAACAACCATAAACGGATAGCCTATTTTTTCTTTATTATAGTTGTGAATATACAGAAATGTTGTCTTTATTTAATAATGTTTCAAACATTGTAGTTGTATGCCTATGTACTGTTTGAGATTTTCTGAACATAATTTGTGAGAAAATACACACTTTACGTGGAAAAATTGTTTTATTACATTTTAGTCATTTAGCAGATGCTCTTATCCAGAGCGACGTACAGGAGCATTTAGGGTTAAGTGCCTTGCTTAAGGGCACATCGACAGATTTTTCACCTAGTCGGCCCGGGGACTAGAACCAGCGACCTTTCGGTTACTGGCACAACGCTCTTACCCACTAAGCTACCTGCCACCCTTATTAATGTTAACGCTGTTTTCTATGCTTGATTTCTATTAATACTTTGGGATACTGGTGCACTTTTGGTCAGAAAGGCCCCTTTTCCGTGTAGGCAACAGTACACAATTTTCTTCATAATGCATTTCATATTTCGTAGAGTCTAAATTACACAATTTTCTTCATTATTCATTTAATACATGTTAAAGAGGTTAATGTAAAAATAATGAAATATGTCGGCTTTCACTTATGGCACTTCCAAGGCCTTTCTATTGTGGTTATGTCAATCATATTATATACTTAGGCTATTGTAACGCGTTCAACCAGTTAGCAAGTCAGAAATGTCCGTTTCCTAGTACCGACTAGCACTTGAATGCTGTATTATGCCAACTTCACATTCTCGTGGAAAATGGGAAGTTGTAACTCCCACATGATTGTGTTCAAGTGGTTTTGAAGTCGGAACAATTCTTAAACCAATAAGATTGCCAACAACATTTTCACTATTTCTCACTTGTAATTCCTACTTGGAGGGTCATTCAAGTGAAACTTCCCAGTCGGAACTAGTTATTTCCGATAACTCTGATAGCACCCTGAACACGACATTAATATGTGTGATCGACAACAGTAGGGTCTGGGTCCCTGCGTGTCCAGTCCCCATACCCATTCCATAGGAGTGAGTGTCAGTAGTCTACTATATGTCCGTGCTATGTGAAGTAAGTATGGTGATTATTATTAAGGTTCTGGTCGTCTGAGATACCAACAAGTAAGGCTATACAACATACAATATCAATAAATATATATTTTCTCCTATTAGTGTATTTGAGTTTGTTCTGTCGTTTCTGGATGATTTAATTGAAATTGCAACCAACTTTCTATGGCTTGTTTTAGATATAGTGATATTTGAGAGATTATTTCATTTCAAATAACTGAAAGTGAGAGGTTGTAATTTGAATAAAGGGGGGAAATGCCATTACTGAACATGTGGTGATTAGAACAAAATATTTCACTCTTGACTTTGGCGAATATTATCGCGCGGCAGTGTCCTAATGCCTGAGCGCAGTGGACTATTGGCCTCGTTTGCCATAGCAGGCTAGCATTAAATTATAACACAAGATTTCACTCTTGACTTCAGCGACTATTATTGCGCATAAAGGGCCGGCAGTGTACTTTTGCGCGCACATTGTGCTTTTGCCTGCGCGCAGTGTGCAGTTGCATCCGCGCAGTGTACTATTGGCCTCGTTTGCCATAGCAGGCTAGCATTAAATTATAACACAAGATTTCACTCTTGACTATGGCGACTATTATTGCGTGTAAAGGCCAGCAGTGATCTATTGTTTTGGGCGCGCAGTGTATTATTGCGGCGCACGCAAAGTGTATTGTTTTTTGGCGTACAGTGTGTTTTATGGGCGCGCAGTGTATTGTTTTGGGTGCGCAGTGTATTGTTTTGGGTGCGCGGTCAAAAAAAAGAAGCAAAGCATCCCTTCCGATAGCCGACAGAGGAGGCCTCCGTAACGGGCCAATCGGGGTGGTGGGGAGATGGTGTCCAATCAGCAGATGCCACTGCCGGCTTTATACATTTCACATGGGCATTTCGAGGCTATACTCCGACTGTCTAAGAAGGAAGCTAGCGCCATGGCCAGAACCAAGCAAACCGCTCGCAAATCCACCCGTGGCAAAGCCTACAGGATGCAGCTCGCCGCCAAGGCTGCGCGCAAAGTCAACATGTAAGGAAAATCGTTGTGTACGAACCCGGGATATTTACGTTAAGGATTATGTTTACCAATCGATGACAGTATTGACTCAATACGGGGTTTGCTTTCCGCTATCCGTCGCCGTTTAAATGTCTGACATATAACCGTGCTCGAGAAAACCACAGGTAGCATAATGTATTTCATCAGATTTCGTGTGTTTCTGTGTGAAAAGACACGAATTTATGTGCTACTTAATTCGTGCGAAAAGACAGCAATTTAACACACAACAACCATAAACGGATAGCCTATTTTTCTTTATTTTCTTTATTATGGCTAATTAAACGTTATGAATATACAGAAATGTTGTCTTTATTTAATAATGTTTCAAACATTGTAGTTGTATGCCTATGTACTGTTTGAGATTTTTCTGAACATCATTTGTGAGAAAATACACACATTTACGTGCAACTTAATTCGTGGGAAAAATTGTTTTATTAATGCTAACGCTGTTTTCTATGCTTGATTTCGATTAATACTTTGGGACACTGGTGTACCTTTGGTCAGAAAGCCCCCTTTTCCGTGTAGGCAACAGTACACGGTTTTCTTCATAATGCATTTCATATTTCGTAGAGTCTAAATTACACAATTTTCTTCATTATTCATTTAATACATGTTAAAGAGGTTAATGTAAAAATAATGAAATATGTCGGCTTTCACTTATGGCACTTCCAAGGCCTTTCTATTGTGGTTATGTCAATCATATTATATCTTAGGCTATTGTAACGCGTTCAACCAGTTAGCAAGTCAGAAATGTCCGTTTCCTAGTACCGACTAGCACTTGAATGCTGTATTATGCCAACTTCACATTCTCGTGGAAAATGGGAAGTTGTAACTCCCACATGATTGTGTTCAAGTGGTTTTGAAGTCGGAACAATTCTTAAACCAATAAGATTGGCAACAACATTTTCACTATTTCTCACTTGTAATTCCTACTTGGAGGGTCATTCAAGTGAAACTTCCCAGTCGGAACTAGTTATTTCCGATAACTCTGATAGCACCCTGAACACGACATTAATATGTGTGATCGACAACAGTAGGGTCTGGGTCCCGGCGTGTCCAGTCCCCATACCCATTCCATAGGAGTGAGTGTCAGTAGTCTACTATATGTCCGTGCTATGTGAAGTAAGTATGGTGATTATTATTAAGGTTCTGGTCGTCTGAGATACCAACAAGTAAGGCTATACAACATACAATATCAATAAATATATATTTTCTCCTATTAGTGTATTTGAGTTTGTTCTGTCGTTTCTGGATGATTTAATTGAAATTGCAACCAACTTTCTATGGCTTGTTTTAGATATAGTGATATTTGAGAGATTATTTCATTTCAAATAACTGAAAGTGAGAGGTTGTAATTTGAATAAAGGGGGGAAATGCCATTACTGAACATGTGGTGATTAGAACAAAAGATTTTACTCTTGACTTTGGCGAATATTATCGCGCGGCAGTGTCCTAATGCCTGCGCGCAGTGGACTATTTGCATCGTTCGCCATAGCAGGCTGGCATTAGATTAGAACATAAGATTTCACTCTTGACTTCAGCGACTATTATTGCGCATAAAGGGCCGGCAGTGTACTTTTGCGCGCACATTGTGCTTTTGCCTGCGCGCAGTGTGCAGTTGCATCCGCGCAGTGTACTATTGGCCTCGTTTGCCATAGCAGGCTAGCATTAAATTATAACACAAGATTTCACTCTTGACTTCAGCGACTATTATTGCGCATAAAGGGCCGGCAGTGTACTTTTGCGCGCACATTGTGCTTTTGCCTGCGCGCAGTGTGCAGTTGCATCCGCGCAGTGTACTATTGGCCTCGTTTGCCATAGCAGGCTAGCATTAAATTATAACACAAGATTTCACTCTTGACTATGGCGACTATTATTGCGTGTAAAGGCCAGCAGTGATCTATTGTTTTGGGCGCGCAGTGTATTATTGCGGGCGCACGCAAAGTGTATTGTTTTTTGGCGTACAGTGTGTTTTTATGGGCGCGCAGTGTATTGTTTTGGGTGCGCAGTGTACTGTTTTGGGTGCGCGGTCAAAAAAAAGAGAAGCAAAGCATCCCCTTCCGATAGCCGACAGAGGAGGCCTCCCGTAACGGGCCAATCGGGGTGGTGGGGAGATGGTGTCCAATCAGCAGATGCCACTGCCGGCTTTATACATTTCACATGGGCATTTCGAGGCTATACTCCGACTGTCTAAGAAGGAAGCTAGCGCCATGGCCAGAACCAAGCAAACCGCTCGCAAATCCACCCGTGGCAAAGCCTACAGGATGCAGCTCGCCGCCAAGGCTGCGCGCAAAGTCAACATGTAAGGAAAATCGTTGTGTACGAACCTGGGATATTTTACGTTAAGGATTATGTTTACCAATCGATGACAGTATTGACTCAATACGGGGTTTGCTTTCCGCAATCCGTCGCCGTTTAAATGTCTGACATATAACCGTGCTCGAGAAAACCACAGGTAGCATAATGTATTTCATCAGATTTCGTGCGTTTCTGTGTGAAAAGACACGAATTTATGTGCTACTTAATTCGTGCGAAAAGACAGCAATTTAACACACAACAACCATAAACGGATAGCCTATTTTTCTTTATTTTCTTTATTATGGCTAATTAAACGTTATGAATATACAGAAATGTTGTCTTTATTTAATAATGTTTCAAACATTAGTTGTATGCCTATTACTTTTGAGATTTTTGAACATCATTTGTGAGAAAATACACACATTTACGTGCAACTTAATTCGTGGGAAAAATTGTTTTATTAATGCTAACGCTGTTTTCTATGCTTGATTTCGATTAATACTTTGGGATACTGGTGCACTTTTGGTCAGAAAGCCCCCTTTTCCGTGTAGGCAACAGTACACGATTTTCTTCATAATGCATTTCATATTTCGTAGAGTCTAAATTACACAATTTTCTTCATTATTCATTTAATACATGTTAAAGAGGTTAATGTAAAAATAATGAAATATGTCGGCTTTCACTTATGGCACTTCCAAGGCCTTTCTATTGTGGTTATGTCAATCATATTATATACTTAGGCTATTGTAACGCGTTCAACCAGTTAGCAAGTCAGAAATGTCCGTTTCTTGGTACCGACTAGCACTTGAATGCTGTATTATGCCAACTTCACATTCTCGTGGAAAATGGGAAGTTGTAACTCCCCACATCATTGTGTTCAAGTGGTTTTGAAGTCGGAACAATTCTTAAACCAATAAGATTGGCAACAACATTTTCACTATTTCTCACTTGTAATTCCTACTTGGAGGGTCATTCAAGTGAAACTTCCCCAGTCGGAACTAGGTATTTCCGATAACTCTGATAGCACCCTGAACACGACATTAATATGTGTGATCGACAACAGTAGGGTCTGGGTCCCGGCGTGTCCAGTCCCCATACCCATTCCATAGGAGTGAGTGTCAGTAGTCTACTATATGTCCGTGCTATGTGAAGTAAGTATGGTGATTATTATTAAGGTTCTGGTCGTCTGAGATACCAACAAGTAAGGCTATACAACATACAATATCAATAAATATATATTTTCTCCTATTAGTGTATTTGAGTTTGTTCTGTCGTTTCTGGATGATTTAATTGAAATTGCAACCAACTTTCTATGGCTTGTTTTAGATATAGTGATATTTGAGAGATTATTTCATTTCAAATAACTGAAAGTGAGAGGTTGTAATTTGAATAAAGGGGGAAATACCATTACTGAACATGTCGTGATTAGAACAAAGATTTTACTCTTGACTTTGATGAATATTATCGCGCGGCAGTGTCCTAATGCCTGCGCGCAGTGGACTATTGGCATCGTTCGCCATAGCAGGCTGACATTAGGATTAGAACATAAGATTTCACTCTTGACTTCAGCGACTATTATTGCGCATAAAGGGCCGGCAGTGTACTTTTTGCGCGCACATTGTGCTTTTGCCTGCGCGCAGTGTGCAGTTGCATCCGCGCAGTGTACTATTGGCCTCGTTTGCCATAGCAGGCTAGCATTAAATTATAACACAAGATTTCACTCTTGACTTCAGCGACTATTATTGCGCATAAAGGGCCGGCAGTGTACTTTTGCGCGCACATTGTGCTTTTGCCTGCGCGCAGTGTGCAGTTGCATCCGCGCAGTGTACTATTGGCCTCGTTTGCCATAGCAGGCTAGCATTAAATTATAACACAAGATTTCACTCTTGACTATGGCGACTATTATTGCGTGTAAAGGCCAGCAGTGATCTATTGTTTTGGGCGCGCAGTGTATTATTGCGGGCGCACGCAAAGTGTATTGTTTTTTGGCGTACAGTGTGTTTTATGGGCGCGCAGTGTATTGTTTTGGGTGCGCGGTGTACTGTTTTGGGTGCGCGGTCAAAAAAAAGAAGCAAGCATCCCTTCCGATAGCCGACAGAGGAGGCCTCCGTAACGGGCCAATCGGGGTGGTGGGAGATGGTGTCCAATCAGCAGATGCCACTGCCGGCTTTATACATTTCACATGGGCATTTCGAGGCTATACTCCGACTGTCTAAGAATGAAGCTAGCGCCATGGCCAGAACCAAGCAAACCGCTCGCAAATCCACCCGTGGCAAAGCCTACAGGATGCAGCTCGCCGCCAAGGCTGCGCGCAAAGTCAACATGTAAGGAAAATCGTTGTGTACGAACCTGGGATATTTCGTTAAGGATTATGTTTACCAATCGATGACAGTATTGACTCAATACGGGGTTTGCTTTCCGCTATCCGTCGCCGTTTAAATGTCTGACATATAACCGTGCTCGAGAAAACCACAGGTAGCATAATGTATTTCATCAGATTTCGTGCGTTTCTGTGTGAAAAGACACGAATTTATGTGCTACTTAATTCGTGCGAAAAGACAGCAATTTAACACACAACAACCATAAACGGATAGCCTATTTTTCTTTATTTTCTTTATTATGGCTAATTAAACGTTATGAATATACAGAAATGTTGTCTTTATTTAATAATGTTTCAAACATTGTAGTTGTATGCCTATGTACTGTTTGAGATTTTCTGAACATCATTTGTGAGAAAATACACACATTTACGTGCAACTTAATTCGTGGGAAAAATTGTTTTATTAATGCTAACGCTATTTTCTATGCTTGATTTCGATTAATACTTTGGGACACTGGTGCACTTTTTGGTCAGAAGCCCCCCTTTTCCGTGTAGGCAACAGTACACGATTTTCTTCATAATGCATTTCATATTTCGTAGAGTCTAAATTACACAATTTTCTTCATTATTCATTTAATACATGTTAAAGAGGTTAATGTAAAAATAATGAAATATGTCGGCTTTCACTTATGGCACTTCCAAGGCCTTTCTATTGTGGTTATGTCAATCATATTATATACTTAGGCTATTGTAACGCGTTCAACCGTTAGCAAGTCAGAAATGTCCGTTTCCTAGTACCGACTAGCACTTGAATGCTGTATTATGCCAACTTCACATTCTCGTGGAAAATGGGAAGTTGTAACTCCCACATGATTTTGTTCAAGTGGTTTTGAAGTCGGAACAATTCTTAAACCAATAAGATTGGCAACAACATTTTCACTATTTCTCACTTGTAATTCCTACTTGGAGGGTCATTCAAGTGAAACTTCCCAGTCGGAACTAGGTATTTCCGATAACTCTGATAGCACCCTGAACACGACATTAAGATGTGTGATCGACAACAGTAGGGTCTGGGTCCCGGCGTGTCCAGTCCCCATACCCATTCCATAGGAGTAGTGTCAGTAGTCTACTATATGTCCGTGCTATGTGAAGTAAGTATGGTGATTATTATTGAGGTTCTGGTCGTCTGAGATACCAACAAGTAAGGCTATACAACATACAATATCAATAAATATATATTTTCTCCTATTAGTGTATTTGAGTTTGTTCTGTCGTTTCTGGATGATTTAATTGAAATTGCAACCAACTTTCTATGGCTTGTTTTAGATATAGTGATATTTGAGAGATTATTTCATTTCAAATAACTGAAAGTGAGAGGTTGTAATTTGAATAAAGGGGGGAAATGCCATTACTGAACATGTGGTGATTAGAACAAAAGATTTTACTCTTGACTTTGGCGAATATTATCGCGCGGCAGTGTCCTAATGCCTGCGCGCAGTGGACTATTGGCATCGTTCGCCATAGCAGGCTGGCATTAGATTAGAACATAAGATTTCACTCTTCGACTTCAGCGACTATTATGCGCATAAAGGAACGGCAGTGTACTTTTGCGCGCACATTGTGCTTTTGCCTGCGCGCAGTGTGCAGTTGCATCAACGCAGTGTACTATTAGCCTCGTTTGCCATAGCAGGCTAGCATTAAATTATAACACAAGATTTCACTCTTGACTATGGCGACTATTATTGCGTGAAAGGCCAGCAGTGATCTATTGTTTTGGGCGCGCAGTGTATTATTGCGGGCGCACGCAAAGTGTATTGTTTTTTGGCGTACAGTGTGTTTTATGGGCGCGCAGTGTATTGTT
Organism: Coregonus clupeaformis; assembly: GCF_020615455.1. Classification (NCBI taxonomy): domain Eukaryota; kingdom Metazoa; phylum Chordata; class Actinopteri; order Salmoniformes; family Salmonidae; genus Coregonus; species Coregonus clupeaformis. The sequence goes on along the minus strand of NW_025536099.1, from coordinate 10,262 downwards.
TTGGGTGCGCAGTGTACTGTTTTGGGTGCGCGGTCAAAAAAAGAGAAGCAAAGCATCCCTTCCGATAGCCGACAGAGGAGGCCTCCGTAACGGCCAATCGGGGTGGTGGGGAGATGGTGTCAATCAGCAGATGCCACTGCCGGCTTTATACATTTCACATGGGCATTTCGAGGCTATACTCCGACTGTCTAAGAAGGAAGCTAGCGCCATGGCCAGAACCAAGCAAACCGCTCGCAAATCCACCCGTGGCAAAGCCTACAGGATGCAGCTCGCCGCCAAGGCTGCGCGCAAAGTCAACATGTAAGGAAAATCGTTGTGTACGAACCTGGGATATTTACGTTAAGGATTATGTTCACCAATCGATGACAGTATTGACTCAATACGGGGTTTGCTTTCCGCTATCCGTCGCCGTTTAAATGTCTGACATATAACCGTGCTCGAGAAAACCACAGGTAGCATAATGTATTTCATCAGATTTCGTGCGTTTCTGTGTGAAAAGACACGAATTTATGTGCTACTTAATTCGTGCGAAAAAGACAGCAATTTAACACACAACAACCATAAACGGATAGCCTATTTTTCTTTTTTTTCTTTATTATGGCTAATTAAACGTTATGAATATACAGAAATGTTGTCTTTATTTAATAATGTTTCAAACATTGTAGTTGTATGCCTATGTACTGTTTGAGATTTTCTGAACATCATTTGTGAGAAAATACACACATTTACGTGCAACTTAATTCGTGGGAAAAATTGTTTTATTAATGCTAACGCTGTTTTCTATGCTTGATTTCGATTAATACTTTGGGATACTGGTGCACTTTTGGTCAGAGCCCCCCTTTTTCCGTGTAGGCAACAGTACACGATTTTCTTCATAATGCATTTCATATTTCGTAGAGTCTAAATTACACAATTTTCTTCATTATTCATTTAATACATGTTAAAAGAGGTTAATGTAAAAATAATGAAATATGTCGGCTTTCACTTATGGCACTTCCAAGGCCTTTCTATTGTGGTTATGTCAATCATATTATATACTTAGGCTATTGTAACGCGTTCAACCAGTTAGCAAGTCAGAAATGTCCGTTTCTTGGTACCGACTAGCACTTGAATGCTGTATTATGCCAACTTCACATTCTCGTGGAAAATGGGAAGTTGTAACTCCCACATGATTGTGTTCAAATGGTTTTGAAGTCGGAACAATTCTTAAACCAATAAGATTGGCAACAACATTTTCACTATTTCTCACTTGTAATTCCTACTTGGAGGGTCATTCAAGTGAAACTTCCCAGTCGGAACTAGGTATTTCCGATAACTCTGATAGCACCCTGAACACGACATTAATATGTGTGATCGACAACAGTAGGGTCTGGGTCCCGGCGTGTCCAGTCCCCATACCCATTCCATAGGAGTGAGTGTCAGTAGTCTACTATATGTCCGTGCTATGTGGAAGTAAGTATGGTGATTATTATTAAGGTTCTGGTCGTCTGAGATACCAACAAGTAAGGCTATACAACATACAATATCAATAAATATATATTTTCTCCTATTAGTGTATTTGAGTTTGTTCTGTCGTTTCTGGATGATTTAATTGAAATTGCAACCAACTTTCTATGGCTTGTTTTAGATATAGTGATATTTGAGAGATTATTTCATTTCAAATAACTGAAAGTGAGAGGTTGTAATTTGAATAAAGGGGGGAAATGCCATTACTGAACATGTGGTGATTAGAACAAAAGATTTTACTCTTGACTTTGGCGAATATTATCGCGCGGCAGTGTCCTAATGCCTGCGCGCAGTGGACTATTGGCATCGTTCGCCATAGCAGGCTGGCATTAGATTAGAACATAAGATTTCACTCTTGACTTCAGCGACTATTATTGCGCATAAAGGGCCGGCAGTGTACTTTTGCGCGCACATTGTGCTTTTGCCTGCGCGCAGTGTACTATTGGCCTCGTTTGCCATAGCAGGCTAGCATTAAATTATAACACAAGATTTCACTCTTGACTTCAGCGACTATTATTGCGCATAAAGGGCCGGCAGTGTACTTTTGCGCGCACATTGTGCTTTTGCCTGCGCGCAGTGTGCAGTTGCATCCGCGCAGTGTACTATTGGCCTCGTTTGCCATAGCAGGCTAGCATTAAATTATAACACAAGATTTCACTCTTGACTATGGCGACTATTATTGCGTCTAAAGGCCAGCAGTGATCTATTGTTTTGGGCGCGCAGTGTATTATTGCGGGCGCACGCAAAGTGTATTGTCTTTTGGCGTACAGTGTGTTTTATGGGCGCGCAGTGTATTGTTTTGGGTGCGCAGTGTACTGTTTTGGGTGCGCGGTCAAAAAAAAAGAGAAGCAAAGCATCCCTTCCGATAGCCGACAGAGGAGGCCTCCGTAACGGGCCAATCGGGGTGGTGGGAGATGGTGTCCAATCAGCAGATGCCACTGCCGGCTTTATACATTTCACATGGGCATTTCGAGGCTATACTCCGACTGTCTAAGAAGGAAGCTAGCGCCATGGCCAGAACCAAGCAAACCGCTCGCAAATCCACCCGTGGCAAAGCCTACAGGATGCAGCTCGCCGCCAAGGCTGCGCGCAAAGTCAACATGTAAGGAAAATCGTTGTTACGAACCTGGGATATTTACGTTAAGGATTATGTTTACCAATCGATGACAGTATTGACTCAATACGGGGTTTGCTTTCCGCTATCCGTCGCCGTTTAAATGTCTGACATATAACCGTGCTCGAGAAAACCACAGGTAGCATAATGTATTTCATCAGATTTCGTGCGTTTCTGTGTGAAAAGACACGAATTTATGTGCTACTTAATTCGTGCGAAAAAGACAGCAATTTAACACACAACAACCATAAACGGATAGCCTATTTTTCTTTATTTTCTTTATTATGGCTAATTAAACGTTATGAATATACAGAAATGTTGTCTTTATTTAATAATGTTTCAAACATTGTAGTTGTATGCCTATGTACTGTTTGAGATTTTCTGAACATCATTTGTGAGAAAATACACACATTTACGTGCAACTTAATTCGTGGGAAAAATTGTTTTATTAATGCTAACGCTGTTTTCTATGCTTGATTTCGATTAATACTTTGGGATACTGGTGCACTTTTGGTCAGAAAGCCCCCTTTTTCCGTGTAGGCAACAGTACACGATTTTTCTTCATAATGCATTTCATATTTCGTAGAGTCTAAATTACACAATTTTTCTTCATTATTCATTTAATACATGTTAAAGAGGTTAATGTAAAAATAATGAAATATGTCGGCTTTCACTTATGGCACTTCCAAGGCCTTTCTATTGTGGTTATGTCAATCATATTATATACTTAGGCTATTGTAACGCGTTCAACCAGTTAGCAAGTCAGAAATGTCCGTTTCTTGGTACCGACTAGCACTTGAATGCTGTATTATGCCAACTTCACATTCTCGTGGAAAATGGGAAGTTGTAACTCCCACATGATTGTGTTCAAGTGGTTTTGAAGTCGGAACAATTCTTAAACCAATAAGATTGCCAACAACATTTTCACTATTTCTCACTTGTAATTCCTACTTGGAGGGTCATTCAAGTGAAACTTCCCCAGTCGGAACTAGGTATTTCCGATAACTCTGATAGCACCCTGAACACGACATTAATAGTGTGATCGACAACAGTAGGGTCTGGGTCCCGGCGTGTCCAGTCCCCATACCCATTCCATAGGAGTGATGTCAGTAGTCTACTATATGTCCGTGCTATGTGAAGTAAGTATGGTGATTATTATTAAGGTTCTGGTCGTCTGAGATACCAACAAGTAAGGCTATACAACATACAATATCAATAAATATATATTTTCTCCTATTAGTGTATTTGAGTTTGTTCTGTCGTTTCTGGGTGATTTAATTGAAATTGCAACCAACTTTCTATGGCTTGTTTTAGATATAGTGATATTTGAGAGATTATTTCATTTCAAATAACTGAAAGTGAGAAGTTGTAATTTGAATAAAGGGGGAAAATGCCATTACTGAACATGTGGTGATTAGAACAAAAGATTTTACTCTTGACTTTGATGAATATTATCGCGCGGCAGTGTCCTAATGCCTGCGCGCAGTGGACTATTGGCATCGTTTGCCATAGCAGGCTGACATTAGATTAGAACATAAGATTTCACTCTTGACTTCAGCGACTATTATTGCGCATAAAGGGCCGGCAGTGTACTTTTGCGCGCACATTGTGCTTTTGCCTGCGCGCAGTGTGCAGTTGCATCCGCACAGTGTACTATTGGCCTCGTTTGCAATAGCAGGCTAGCATTAAATTATAACACAAGATTTCACTCTTGACTTCAGCGACTATTATGCGCATAAAGGGCCGGCAGTGTACTTTTGCGCGCACATTGTGCTTTTGCCTGCGCGCAGTGTGCAGTTGCATCCGCGCAGTGTACTATTGGCCTCGTTTGCCATAGCAGGCTAGCATTAAATTATAACACAAGATTTCACTCTCTGACTATAGCGACTATTATTGCGTGTAAAGGCCCGCAGTGATCTATTGTTTTGGGCGCGCAGTGTATTATTGCGGGCGCACGCAAGTGTATTGTTTTTTGGCGTACCAGTGTGTTTTATGGGCGCGCAGTGTATTGTTTTGGGTGCGCAGTGTACTGTTTTGGGTGCGCGGTCAAAAAAAGACGCATCCCTTCCGATAGCCGACAGAGGCCTCCGTAACGGGCCAATCGGGGTGGTGGGGAGATGGTGTCCAATCAGCAGATGCCACTGCCGGCTTTGTACATTTCGCATGGGCATTTCGAGGCTATACTCCGACTGTCTAAGAATGAAGCTAGCGCCATGGCCAGAACCAAACAAACCGCTCGCAAATCCACCCGTGGCAAAGCCTACGGGATGCAGCTCGCCGCCAAGGCTGCGCCAAAGTCAACATGTGGGGGAAAATCGTTGTGTACGAACCTGGGATATTTACGTTAAGGATTATGTTTACCAATCGATGACAGTATTTACTCAATACGGGGTTTGCTTTCCGCTATCCTGCCGTTCAAATGTCTGACATATAACCGTGCTCGAAAAACCACAGGTAGCATAATGTATTTCATCAGATTTCGTGCGTTTCTGTGTGAAAAGACACGAATTTATGTGCTACTTAATTCGTGCGAAAAAGACAGCAATTTAACACACAACAACCATAAACGGATAGCCTATTTTTCTTTATTTTCTTTATTAATGGCTAATTAAACGTTGTGAATATACAGAAATGTTGTCTTTATTTAATATGTTTCAAACATTGTAGTTGTATGCCTATGTACTGTTTGAGATTTTCTGAACATCATTTGTGAGAAAATACACACATTTACGTGCAACTTAATTCGTGGGAAAAATTGTTTTATTAATGCTAACGCTGTTTTCTATGCTTGATTTCGATTAATACTTTGGGACACTGGTGCACTTTTTGGTCGAAAAGCCCCCTTTTCCGTGTGGGCAACAGTACACGATTTTCTTCATAATGCATTTCATATTTCGTAGAGTCTAAATTACACAATTTTCTTCATTATTCATTTTAATACATGTTAAAGAGGTTAATGTAAAAATAATGAAATATGTCGGCTTTCACTTATGGCACTTCCAAGGCCTTTCTATTGTGGTTATGTCAATCATATTATATACTTAGGCTATTGTAACGCGTTCAACCAGTTAGCAAGTCAAATGTCCGTTTCCTAGTACCCGACTACACTTGAATGTTGTATTATGCCAACTTCACATTCTCGTGGAAAATGGGAAGTTGTAACTCCCACATGATTGTGTTCAAGTGGTTTTGAAGTCGGAACAATTCTTAAACCAATAAGATTGGCAACAACATTTTCACTATTTCTCACTTGTAATTCCTACTTGGAGGGTCATTCAAGTGAAACTTCCCCAGTCGGAACTAGTTATTTCCGATAACTCTGATAGCACCCTGAACACGACATTAATATGTGTGATCGACAACAGTAGGGTCTGGGTCCCGGCGTGTCCAGTCCCATACCCATTCCATAGGAGTGAGTGTCAGTAGTCTACTATATGTCCGTGCAATGTGAAGTAAGTTGGTGATTATTATTAAGGTTCTGGTCGTCTGAGATACCAACAAGTAAGCTATTACAACATACAATATCAATAAATATATATTTTCTCCTATTAGTGTATTTGAGTTTGTTCTGTCGTTTCTGGATGATTTAATTGAAATTGCAACCAACTTTCTATGGCTTGTTTTAGATATAGTGATATTTGAGAGATTATTTCGTTTCAAATAACTGAAAGTGAGAGGTTGTAATTTGAATAAAGGGGGAAATGCCATTACTGAACATGTGTTGATTAGAACAAAAGATTTTACTCTTGACTTTGGCGAATATTATCGCGCGGCAGTGTCCTAATGCCTGCGCGCAGTGGATCTATTGGCATCGTTCGCCATAGCAGGCTAGCATTAGATTAGAACATAAGATTTCACTCTTGACTTCGGCGACTATTATTGCGCATAAAGGGCCGGCAGTGTACTTTTGCGGCGCACTTGTGCTTTTGCCTGCGCGCAGTGTACTATTGGCCTCGTTTGCCATAGCGAGGCTAGCATTAAATTATAACACAAGATTTCACTCTTGACTTCAGCGACTATTGCGCATAAAGGGCCGGCAGTGTACTTTTGCGCGCACATTGTGCTTTTGCCTCGCGCGCAGTGTGCAGTTGCATCCGCGCAGTGTACTATTGGCCTCGTTTGCCATAGCAGGGCTAGCATTAAATTATAACACAAGATTTCACTCTTGACTATGGCGACTATTATTGCGTGTAAAGGCCAGCAGTGATCTATTGTTTTGGGCGCAGTGTATTACGGCGCATCGCAAAGCGTGTATTGTTTTTTGGCGTACAGTGTGTTTTATGGGCGCGCAGTGTATTGTTTTGGGTGCGCAGTGTACTGTTTTGGGTGCGCGGTCAAAAAAAAGAGCAAAGCATCCCTTCGATAGCCGACAGAGAGGCCTCCGTAACTGGGCCAATCGGGGTGGTGGGGAGATGGTGTCCAATCAGCAGATGCCACTGCCGGCTTTATACATTTCACATGGGCATTTCGAGGCTATACTCCGACTGTCTAAGAAGGAAGCTAGCGCCATGGCCAGAACCAAGCAAACCGCTCGCAAATCCACCCGTGGCAAAGCCTACAGGATGCAGCTCGCCGCCAAGGCTGTGCGCAAAGTCAACATGTAAGGAAAATCGTTGTGTACGAACCTGGGATATTTACGTTAAGGATTATGTTTACCAATCGATGACAGTATTGACTCAATACGGGTTTGCTTTCGCTATCCGTCGCCGTTTAAATGTCTGACATATAACCGTGCTCGAAAACCACAGGTAGCATAATGTATTTCATCAGATTTCGTGCGTTTCTGTGTGAAAATACACGAATTTATGTGCTACTTAATTCGTGCGAAAAGACAGCAATTTAACACACAACAACCATAAACGGATAGCCTATTTTTCTTTATTTTCTTTATTATGGCTAATTAAACGTTATGAATATACAGAAATGTTGTCTTTATTTAATAATGTTTCAAACATTGTAGTTGTATGCCTATGTACTGTTTGAGATTTTCTGAACATCATTTGTGAGAAAATACACACATTTACGTGCAACTTAATTCGTGGGAAAAATTGTTTTATTAATGCTAACGCTGTTTTCTATGCTTGATTTCGATTAATACTTTGGGATACTGGTGCACTTTTTGGTCAGAAAGCCCCCTTTTTCCGTGTAGGCAACAGTACACGATTTTCTTCATAATGCATTTCATATTTCGTAGAGTCTAAATTACACAATTTTCTTCATTATTCATTTAATACATGTTAAAGAGGTTAATGTAAAAATAATGAAATATGTCGGCTTTCACTTATGGCACTTCCAAGGCCTTTCTATTGTGGTTATGTCAATCTATTATATATCTTAGCTATTTAACGCGTTCAACCAGTTAGCAAGTCAAATGTCCGTTTCTTGTTCACTACCTTGTCTGTATTATGCCAACTTCACATTCTCGTGGAAATGGGAAGTTAGTAACTCCCACATGATTGTGTTCAAGTGGTTTTGAAGTCGAACAATTCTTAAACCAATAAGATTGGCACACATTTTCACTATTTCTCACTTGTAATTCCTACTTCGAGGGTCATTCAAGTAAACTTCCCCAGTCGGAACTAGGTATTTCCATACTCTGATAGCACCCTGACAACATTAATATGTGTGATCGACAACAGTAGGGTCTGGGTCCCGCTTCCAGTCCCCATACCCATTCCATAGGATGAGTGTCAGTAGTCTACTCTATGTCCGTGCTATGTGAATAATTGTGATTATTATTAGTTCTGTCGTCTGAGATACCAACAAAGTAAGGCTATACAACCTTACAATATCAATAATATATATTTTCTCCCTATTAGTGTATTTGAGTTTGTTCTATCGTTTCTGGATGATTTAATTGAATTGCAACCAACTTTCTATGACTTTTTTTAATATAGTGATATTTGAGAGAAGTTATTTCATTTCAAATAACTGAGAGTGAGAGGTTAGTAATTTGAATAAAAAAAATGCCATTACTAACATGTGGTGATTAGAACAAAATATTTCACTCTTGACTTTGGCGATATTATCGCGCGGCAGTGTCCTAATGCCTGCGCGCAGTGAACTATTGGCCTCGTTTGCCATAGCTGGCTAGCATTAAATTATAACACAAGATTTCCCTCTTAACTTCAGCGACTATTTTGCGCATAAAGGGCCGGCAGTTTACTTTTGCGCGCACATTCGTGCTCTTTGCTCTGCGCAGTGTGCAGTTGCATCCGCGCCAGTGTACTATTGGCCTCGTTTGCCATAGCAGGCTAGCATTAAGTTATAACACAAAGATTTCACTCTTGACTATGCGACTATTATTGCTTAATCCAGTGATCTTTGTTTTTGGGCGCGCAGTGTATTATTGCGGGCCTCGCAAAGTGTATTGTTTTTGGCGTACAGTGTGTTTTATGGGCGCGCAGTGTATTGTTTTGGAGTGCGCAGTGTACTGTTTTGGAGTGCGCGGTCAAAAAAAAAGAAAACATCTTCCTACCAGCCTCCATAACATGGGCCAATCGGGGTGGTGGGGGAGATGGTGTCCAATCACAGATGCCTGCCGCTTTATACATTTCACATGGGCATTTCGAGGCTATACTCCACTGTCTAAAAGGAAGCTAGCGCATCATGGCCAACCAACCCTCGCAAATCCACCCCGTGGCAAACCTACAGGATGCAGCTCGCCCCAAGGCTGCGCCCAAAGTCAACATTAAGAAAATCGTTTGTACGAACCTGGGATATTTACGTTAAGGATTATGTTTACCATCATACTATTTACTCAATCCGGGGTTTGCTTTCCCTATCCGTACCGTTCAAATGTCCCACATATACGTCTCGAAAAACCACTACATAATTATTTCATCATTTTTTTCTGTGTAAACTTTATATGCTACTTAATTCGTGCAAAAACAGCAATTTAACACACAACAACCTAAACAGATATACCTATTTTTCTTTATTTTTTCTTTATTATGGCTAATTAAGCTTGTTATGAATATACAGAAATGTTGTCATTTTATTTAATAATGTTTCAAACTTGTGTTGTATGCCTATGTATGTTTGAGATTTTCTAACATCATTTGTAAAAATACACCATTTCTGCAACCCAATTCGTGGGAAAAATTGTTTTATTAATGCTATTTTTCTATATGTTGATTTCGATTAATGCTTTGGACACTGGTGCCTTTTGGTCACCCCCTTTTCCATGTAGGCAACATACGATTTTTCTTCTAATGCATTTCATATTTCGTAAAGTCTAAATTACACAATTTTCTTCATTATTCATTTAATACATGTTAAAGAGAGTTAATGTAAAAATAATAAAATATGTCCTTTCATAATAAGCACTTCCAAGGCCTTTCTATTGTGGTTATGTCAATCATATTATATACTTAGCTATTTAACGCGTTCAACCAGTTAGCAAGTCAGAAATGTCCGTTTCCTAGTACCACTAACACTTAAATGTTGTATTATGCCAACTTCACATTCTCTGGAGAAAATGGAAGTTGTAACTCCCCATGATTGTGTGTTCAAAGTGGTTTTGAAGTCGGAACAATTCTTAACCAATAAGATTGCACCTAACATTTTTCACTATTTTTAATTCCTTTGGAGGGTCATTCAAGTAAACTTCCCCAGTCGAACTAATTATTTCCGATAACTC